>NW_027197997.1:0-51064 GCF_038502225.1 Cherax quadricarinatus
TGAGGTGAATGTCCCTTCCTCGACTTTCCTATTCACCGGTATCCCTTAACTCATCGCCATAATCTACATATGGAATAAGGGCGGGTTTAGCTGATCCAGGCCAAGCAGCACTCCAAGCCAGACAGTCCAGGCGAAGTTAGCCTGCAGCCACAGCTATTCTGAATCCCAGCACGTCTTAGTGAATGTTCTACAGTGTTCTGCTGTACTATTGTTTTCTTGCATCGAGAAAGCAACTCCCAGGTAGTCCAAGCCAGCGCTGCCGAGGAAGCCAGTGTGAAATCTGCTTCCATTGTGTCTGCACTGCTTTGCATTGCCAGTAAAATGACAGTAAAAGCAAATATTTGCATAGTGGCTTAGTGTGGGCTGATAAGCCAGATGGCTTTAAAGAGTGAACAATGTTAGGTAGAGCATGGTCTCTACCACCATCACCCACATATCTCTCCATGCTTGTACTGTTCAAACCACCGCTCGCAGACCAGGTGAAAAAGAAGATATTCTGAGCGCCAACGAAGAGTGGGAAACCTGTCATATGTGGTATTTTGCCAAGGAGAGGAGTTGGAAATGAATGGTTGTCCAGGGCAATTGGTGTCAATTGTTGGCTGGACAAATACTGTAAGGAAAATGCAGTAACATTCGTTGACAGCTGGGACCTCTTCATGGCAGAAATGACATGTATGCCAGGGATGGGGTTCACTTATCTAGGTTTGGGGTGGGAGCACTAGCCAACGCAGTTGAGGGAGCAGTTAGGAAAATCAATGAATTCTGAGTGTAGCGATAGTGTGAGTTTTAAGGAAACCAGTTATAGGCAGAATGAGGAAGAGTTATTGGTGAGCATAGGAAAGCCGATGGCATTAGGTGATAAGGAGAGTGTTGTGATAGAAACAGGCCTTATCTCTAGGCTTTATTGAACATAGAATCTTCATAGTACTTCTGCAACAACAAAATATAATGACTAGTACATCTAATAACAGCTTCTACAGGGATGGTGATGTCTTGCATATGTCAAGAGAAAAGTTATAACTACAGGCCACATATTTAAACTCACCATGTAATTTGCATCACTAATATATGGATAGAAGAGAAGAGAATCACACCATGTGTTGTCGCCCATGACACACACCAAACTGTTGTTGTTGTTAAGGGCCCCGAGAGGTGGTGCAGTATTATCCTGCTGCTGCTCCCCACAGGAGCAGTATCACTACAATCTCCCCCTTCTAAAATATCAGAGACAGTAATCTCCCAAACTGTTACGTGGGCGACGTACAAGTCCCGACCTTCGTAGCCCTTGAGCCTCTTCACCAGGTTCAATATTTTCCAGCGGGGTTTGACTAACTGCTGGAGCAGAATCCTCTATTTCCGTAGGGGTAGTCTCAAGGGGCTTTCCAGGAGAAAACGAAGCATCTTTCACATCTGTTGGTGTATCTTGAGATTCCACACTAACGGGGATTTCAACTGGGGCTAAATGTCTTGTAGATACTGTAGTCTCTTCACCATTTTGGTAGCGAATGTGGGTGTAATATGGATTAGCTTGCAGGAGCTCTACCTCTTCCACTAAAGGATCCGTCTTGTTCATCCTACGGTGACTCTTCAGGAGAATGGGTCCAGGATGACATAACCAAGTGGGCACGGAGGCTCCCGTAGAGGAACGACGTGAATAGTTGAGGAGTCTTTCATGAGGGGTTGCATTAGTAGCTGTGCACAGCAATGATCTAATAGAGTGAAGAGCATCAGGTAGGACAGTTTGCCAGTGTTGAACAGGTAGATTGCGCGACTTCAATGTCATTGTAACTGCCTTCCATATAGTACCATTGAACCGCTCCACTTGACCATTGCCTTGAGGGTTGTAGCTTGTTGTTCTGCTGCAGGCAATACCTTTGCTAGCCAAAAACTCCTGAAGTTCGTTACTCATGAACGAGGATCCCCTGTCTGAATGGATATAAGCTGGCATACCAAAAATAGAGAACAACTGTGAAAGACAACTAATAACAGTTGAAGCAGTCATATTTGCACAGGGGAATACAAAGGGAAACCTTGAATATTCATCTACTATGTTAAGGAAATACCTATTCTGATTTGTGCTTGGTAGAGGTCCTTTGAAATCTATATTCAGTCTCTCGAAAGGCTGGGTGGATTTTATGAGATAAGTCTTCTCTGGCTGATCAGATCAGATAGACTGGTCCGAACCCTTGACTGGTCCGAACCCTTGACTGGTCCGAACCCTTGACTGGTCCGAACCCTTGACTGGTCCGAACCCTGGACTGGTTCAAACGGTTTCGTTGTGCACCACCTAGCAGGTTATTAATAGAATATTCAAGAGGTTGCTAGTAGAATTGCAGTAAATCAACCATTCAAATCATTATGAAGCTGTGTGTAGTCTGTGGTCAGTCAAACAAACGGGCTTCCACATGCATAAATTGTCATTTCTGTGGAAATTGGTGTCACGCCCCTTGTGCAGATATCCAAGAACTAGCTACAAGCAGTATTAAAACAGGGAAGTGTTTTTGGGTATGCCCAAATGAGATAAATCTGTGGACTAAAATCACAAGGGTATTAAAAGAGGTCAACATCAAAGCTGCTTTCATAGAAAACCTGGAAGCTTTCTACAACAGATGGGAACATAAAAAGTCCGGGCTGAATGGTACTGCCCTTGATACTGGCCATGTAGTCAGAAACTGTAAGGCTGGAGATGATGTCCTGGTAGTCAGTAAATGGGGGGCTGATAGTGCTGTCCTGGGAGACAGTAATGGGGAAGCTGGAGGTGCTGTCCTGGGAGACAGTAATGGTGAAGCTGGAGGTGCTGTCCTGGGAGACAGTAATGGTGAAGCTGGAGATGCTGTCCTGGGAGACAGTAATGGGGAAGCTGGAGATGCTGTCCTGGGAGACAGTAATGGTGAAGCTGGAGATTTTGTCCAGGTAGTCGGGAATTATACGCAGGAAGGAATACATATAAATGACCTCATAGGGGACAGGAGCCATAGTAGGGAAACAAGTGTAGTCAAAGATAAGATAAAACCAATATTGCAAACTAGAAATACCGCAGGAAATAGCAAACAAGAGGACTCCACTAGCAATAGTGAGGATATATTACCAAAAACAACTGGTGGGAGCTCCATTGTTGGTGCTAGGGAGGATAGAAGTAAGACAGGGAAACATGCACCAACAGGGAATACAGTCACAGAAACCCAAGGCAAACGGAAACCAAGCCTGTGCACATACTATGCACTCGGTATCTGCTGGCATGGGAAATCTGGAAAAACAGATGGGACGTGCAACTATGACCACCCTAGGAAATGCCATGCCCATATGACAACAGGAAAATGCAAACTCCCTTCCTGTAAGCTTTTTCACCCTGAACTGTGTACCTCTTCAGTACAGGAAAGACTGTGCTATAACTTAAATTGCCAGGCATACCATCTAAAGGGGACAAAAAGATACAAAACATCCAGGCCATGGGAAAACCTGGGTAGCCACAGCCACTCAAGAGGGAGAGGTTTTTTAGTGCCAGGAAGGAAAAAAAACTGGCAGGAAATGGCAGAAATCGTACACCAAATCCAGTCATTCCTGGAGTGGAACCACAGTCGATGGCCTCCACTCCAAACCAACAGATACAGATACTAATGCCGGAAAAAAAATCCCCCCCCCAGTACCAACAATACCACCAGTCCGATAACATTCTTCTTTGCAAATATACAGGGTCTAAAGCCAGCAACAAACAACAAAATACCTTTCATCCGTGGACTGCTTGCAGAGGCAAAGGCAATGTTCGCGGCTTTCACTGAGACCCACATAAAGGATCACTTGGACAACGAAATATGGATCCCAGGTTACAACCTATACAGATGTGACAGAGTGAACAGGCAAAAGGGGGGGGTTGGCCTGTACATTGCAGAGTCACTTGTTTGCACAGAACTGCTAAATGCCTCAAATGATGTAGTGGAAGTTTTAGCAGTAAAGGTCGAGAACCAAAACCTAGTCATTGTGATAGTCTACAAGCCTCCGGATGCAACATCCCAGCAATTCCAGGAACAGCTGTTAAAAATTGACCACTGTCTGGAAAACCTTCCAGCTCCTGCACCCAACATCTTGCTCCTGGGGGATTTCAACTTAAGGCACCTAAAATGGAGGAATATAGCAAATAATATTGTTGCAGTAATAACACCAGGAGGCAGCTCTGATGAAAACTCACACTCACGCGAGCTTTTAAATCTCTGCACAAAATTCAATTTAAACCAGCAAATAATAGAGCCTACTAGACTGGAGAATACACTAGACCTCATCTTCACTAACAATGATGATCTGATAAGAAATATCACCATATCAAAAACAATATACTCAGATCACAACATAATTGAGGTTCAGTCATGTATGCGCGGAGCCCCAGACCGACATAATGAGATTAGTCACGAGGGAGCATTCACCAAATTCAACTTCAATAACAAAAACATAAAGTGGGACCAAGTAAACCAAGTCCTAACCGATATAAGCTGGGAAGATATACTAAGCAACACAGACCCCAACTTATGCCTAGAACAGATTAACTCGGTGGCACTCGATGTATGCACAAGGCTTATTCCTCTAAGAAAAAGGAGGAGTAGATGTAAAACAGAAAGAGACAGGCGCTCCCTTTACAGGCGACGGAAAAGAATAACAGAGCGGCTAAAAGAGGTCAATATATCTGAAATGCGTAGGGAGACACTGGTCAGAGAAATAGCAAGCATCGAACTTAAGCTAAAAGAATCCTTTAGGAGTCAGGAATCGCGGGAAGAACTAAAAGCCATAAATGAAATCGAAAGAAACCCAAAGTATTTCTTCTCCTATGCCAAATCAAAATCGAGAACAACGTCCAGTATTGGGCCCCTACTTAAACAAGATGGGTCCTACACAGATGACAGCAAGGAAATGAGTGAGCTACTCAAGTCCCAATATGACTCAGTTTTTAGCAAGCCGCTAACCAGACTGAGAGTCGAAGATCAAAATGAATTTTTTATGAGAGAGCCACAAAATTTGATTAACACAAGCCTATCCGATGTTATCCTGACGCCAAATGACTTCGAACAGGCGATAAATGACATGCCCATGCACTCTGCCCCAGGGCCAGACTCATGGAACTCTGTGTTCATCAAGAACTGCAAGAAGCCCCTATCACGAGCCTTTTCCATCCTATGGAGAGGGAGCATGGACACGGGGGTCGTCCCACAGTTACTAAAAACAACAGACATAGCCCCACTCCACAAAGGGGGCAGTAAAGCAACAGCAAAGAACTACAGACCAATAGCACTAACATCCCATATCATAAAAATCTTTGAAAGGGTCCTAAGAAGCAAGATCACCACCCATCTAGAAACCCATCAGTTACACAACCCAGGGCAACATGGGTTTAGAACAGGTCGCTCCTGTCTGTCTCAACTATTGGACCACTACGACAAGGTCCTAAATGCACTAGAAGACAAAAAGAATGCAGATGTAATATATACAGACTTTGCAAAAGCCTTCGACAAGTGTGACCATGGCGTAATAGCGCACAAAATGCGTGCTAAAGGAATAACAGGAAAAGTCGGTCGATGGATCTATAATTTCCTCACTAACAGAACACAGAGAGTAGTCGTCAACAGAGTAAAGTCCGAGGCAGCTACGGTGAAAAGCTCTGTTCCACAAGGCACAGTACTCGCTCCCATCTTGTTCCTCATCCTTATATCCGACATAGACAAGGATGTCAGCCACAGCACCGTGTCTTCCTTTGCAGATGACACCCGAATCTGCATGACAGTGTCTTCCATTGCAGACACTGCAAAGCTCCAGGCAGACATCAACCAAATCTTTCAGTGGGCTGCAGAAAACAATATGAAGTTCAACGATGAGAAATTTCAATTACTCAGATATGGTAAACATGAGGAAATTAAATCTTCATCAGAGTACAAAACAAATTCTGGCCACAAAATAGAGCGAAACACCAACGTCAAAGACCTGGGAGTGATCATGTCGGAGGATCTCACCTTCAAGGACCATAACATTGTATCAATCGCATCTGCTAGAAAAATGACAGGATGGATAATGAGAACCTTCAAAACTAGGGAGGCCAAGCCCATGATGACACTCTTCAGGTCACTTGTTCTATCTAGGCTGGAATATTGCTGCACACTAACAGCACCTTTCAAGGCAGGTGAAATTGCCGACCTAGAAAATGTACAGAGAACTTTCACGGCGCGCATAACGGAGATAAAACACCTCAATTATTGGGAGCGCTTGAGGTTCCTAAACCTGTATTCCCTGGAACGCAGGAGGGAGAGATACATGATTATATACACCTGGAAAATCCTAGAGGGACTAGTACCGAACTTGCACACGAAAATCACTCACTACGAAAGCAAAAGACTTGGCAGACGATGCACCATCCCCCCAATGAAAAGCAGGGGTGTCACTAGCACGTTAAGAGACCATACAATAAGTGTCAGGGGCCCGAGACTGTTCAACTGCCTCCCAGCACACATAAGGGGGATTACCAACAGACCCCTGGCAGTCTTCAAGCTGGCACTGGACAAGCACCTAAAGTCAGTTCCGGATCAGCCGGGCTGTGGCTCGTACGTTGGTTTGCGTGCAGCCAGCAGCAACAGCCTGGTTGATCAGGCTCTGATCCACCAGGAGGCCTGGTCTCAGACCGGGCCGCGGGGGCGTTGACCCCCGGAACTCTCTCCAGGATTTGGCAGGGAGTCCTTCTCAGTGGTACTTGGAAAAGTGGTTTTGACACTTGCTGCTGATAGAACACCTCTAATTCCATCACTGTAAGTGTACCAATTCTAAAATAAACCTTATCTTCATGCTAAAAAAAAATAAGTTTCATAACTTTTTTGACATATTGGAAGATGTCGGTCTTGTTGCCCACATAAATCTAAAAATATTTGGGATAGTTCAGAAAGGTACACTCTACCTTGTAAAGCAATCATTCTCCTATGTTTGTTGTGAAAATCAAGTCAATTCAATCATAAATAAAGATGGATTGCCCCTAAATAGGTAAATAAGTTACTTTCGAGATATAGGCCGAAGTGCGCGGCACCCCAGCTGCCCGGGAAATAATTTTTTTCCCCGAAAAATTCGCTTTATTTTACACTTTTTGCGCGACCTACGAGTGTTTATTACAGTTAACCATTGTAAATCCGTTTTCTCTCATCATTTGTAAGAGATATGAAACTTCAGGGGATACACCGATAGAAATTTTTCCCTCTTGGGCATCATATTATGCTATATATTATTTTTTACGGTGTGCTTTTTATGTTTATATGCTATTATTATATTGCATTATGTCATAATAGATCAATTGTGATAGATAAATAAGCCTTATAATTGATATTAGCGTGGGTATGGAATATTTATGGAATATTTTGTTGGCTGGAGGTGTCGGCCATTTTGGGTACTATACCCAGGGTACCTGATTGGTTACTTGACCATATTAGCTCCGCCCACTCTGCCATGATCTCAGATGGTGAATTTGTATAAGTAAGTAAGTAAGTAAATTTATTCAGGTATACACAAGTAGTTACATAGAATTATCATACATAGCAGCATATGTGTAGAGAACCTAGGATAACCCAAAAAAGTCAGAGTGACTTATTTCCATTGGGGTCCTTTTACCTTATTATTATAATATAAAGGTTATAATATTTTCTTATTATTCTACAATGAAGATAACATCTTATTATCATACTAAAAAGACTATCTACAATACGAGGGTCATTACTAGGGATAAGGTAAAATTTACACGTATTTTAGCTAAAAAATAGAAAATCATTCCCCTCCCTTTCTGTAGCTTCATTCATCAGACACTTTTTGGCAGTCTTCTTGAACTGGTTCATGCTATGACTGGCTTTGGCATGTGCGGGTAGTCTGTTCCATTCCTTTATTGCTGTACAATAAAAGGTGTTTGACGCCTGGCCACTGACTGTGGGTACTACAAAGTTGTGCTCTCTCCCCCTAGTACTATGATTGCTTTGGTTCCCAACCTTGACAAAATTGACAGCAAGATATTCTGGACACTGTTCGTGAGCAATTTTATAAACATGATTTAGCTTCAGTTGTTTTACTCTGTCTTCAACATTCAGCATATCCAACTGCTGTAATTCATCCTGGCCTACATGTTCTCTTGGTCCCAGCCCCAGGATGAATCTTACGATTTTGTTCTGGGTGTTAAAAATAACACGGGGAAAAAACGTAAACAAAGCCGAGTCAGAGCTTCTTACGCAATATGACGCGTCAGCACTGTCACCATGCCTGTTATAAATGGCTGTAATTCCTTTTAGAAACATCGTACAAGGATAATAATTATACCAGAGTGTAGCCAGAAAGTTCAGCTATTTTTCGGTAACAATAACTCCATTTTCATATTCTTTCGAATTTTTTTTGCTCCGCGCGCGTGAACCTGAGCGCTCCCTTCAGGGTCTGGGAATATTGAGCCTCCTTCCACTACATAACCAAGGATGCTAAGCCTTTTAGTTGAAAAAGTGCACTTTTTCCTCATTGTAACTGATATTTTTCTTCTTGGCGGCTTCCAAAAACTTATCAAGGTTTGCATCATGTTTGCATCATGGTAACATTATCTAAATACACGTAAGTTTCTGCCCGAAATGCCTAGGGGTAGTTATTGGCTTCTTTCTGAGAGCCTACAGAATTTCCAGTCCGCAGTTCCTCGAAGAAGAATGTACATACATCACCAACTCTTTTAGTTCGCTACACTTTCCCCTACACTTCATACGTGACTGCAGGAAACGTGCGACATGTATCCTCAGCAAGACCAACACCAATCAAATTGAAGAAAAGCCTCCAAGTTACATCGTTTTACCGGTCAGCAACGTTGCCACTAATGTTTCAAAAATGCTTGACAGAAAACTGGCTAAAATATCTACCAGCTCTTCAACTACTATTAGGAACCTGATGCAAAAAACCCAAGCATGATTCTGGCACAAGTGCAGGAATCTACACTATACCATGTGGGGGGTGTGACAAAGTATATGTAGGGGAAACAGCCAGATCTCTGGACATTAAGATAGCAGAACACAAAAATGCTTGCAGAAATGATGACCGCGAAAACGCATGTGTTCAACATAGGGACGATGTTGGACACCTCATGAAATTCAATGAAGCTAAACAAGTGATTAAAGAAGACGACTTAAGACGGAGAAAATGCATTGAAGCTGCACTAATTAATAATTTAGAAATTTCAGAGGAACTTGGTGCTAGCGACCACAAATCAATTACATTTAGCATTGAATGGAAGTATGATAGTAGGGATAACTCAGTAACAGTCCCAGATTTTCGCTTAGCAGATTACGATGGGCTTAGAGAACACTTATCATCTGTTGACTGGGGTAACGAAGAGAGCTATCAATATGACAGTTTTCTGAACACTATACATGCTGCCCAAAGAACATTTATCCCTTATAAAGAAATTAGATCAAACAGAAATGGTCCAAAATGAATGAATAATAGGCTCAAATATCTTTTAGGGCAAAAGAAAGGAATTTATAGGCGTATCAAAATAGATGAGAGTCATCTTATGAATCAGTATATTGACATTAAGAGGGACGTTAAAAAGGGGATAAGAAAAGCTAAACGGGACTATGAAATTAAAGTTGCCAGGGATTCGAAAACTAACCCAAAAAGTTTTTTCCAGGTGTATAGAACAAAAGTTAGAGATAAGATAGGTCCCCTTAAAAATAACTATGGGCATCTTACTGACAAAGAGAATGAAATGTGCTCGATTTTAAATAATTATTTTCTCTCGGTTTTTACACAGGAAGACACTAACAATATCCCAGTAATTAATTTTTATAGTGGGCCTGAAGAAGATAAATTATGTAACATCACAGTCACTAGTGAAATGGTTATGAAACAAATAGATCGACTGAAGCAAAATAAGTCGCCGGGACCTGATGAGCTTTTTTCAAGGGTTCTTAAGGAATGTAAAATGGAACTCTGTGAACCATTAACTAATATTTTTAATTTATCTCTTCAAACAGGTGTAGTGTCTGATATGTGGAAGATGGCTATTTTTAAATCAGAGGATAAGTCGTTACCGTCAAATTACCGCCCAATAAGCCTGACCTCAATTGTAGGCAAATTGCTAGAGTCATTTGTAGCTGAGACTATAAGAAGCCATCTCGATAAGCATAGCTTGATTAATGATACTCAGCATGGATTCACGAGAGGCCGTTCTTGTCTAACTAATTTATTAACTTTCTTCAGTAAAGCTTTTGAGGCTGTTGATCACGATAAAGAATTTGATATTATTTACTTAGATTTTAGTAAGGCTTTTGATAGAGTTCCGCACCAAAGACTGTTAAAGAAAGTGGCAGCTCATGGCATTGGGGGAAAAGTGCTCTCATGGATCGAGTCATGGCTCACAGACAGGAAGCAGAGAGTGTCCATAAATGGGGTTAAATCCGAGTGGGGATCTGTAACAAGTGGCGTACCACAGGGATCAGTCTTAGGCCCGTTGTTGTTTATAATATATATCAATGACCTTGATGAGGGTATTACTAGTGATATGAGCAAATTCGCCGATGACACAAAGATAGGTAGGATAATTGATTCAAACGTAGATGTTAGGGAACTTCAGGAGGATTTAGACAAACTCTATTCTTGGTCAGAAAAGTGGCAGATGCAGTTCAATGTAGATAAATGCAAGGTTCTGAAGCTCGGGAGTGTCCATAACCCTAGCACTTATAAGTTAAATAATGTAGAACTTAGCCATACAGATTGCGAAAAGGACTTGGGGGTTATGGTGAGCAGCAACCTTAAACCAAGACAGCAGTGCCTAAGCGTACGTAATAAGGCAAATAGATTATTGGGATTTATATCAAGAAGTGTAAGCAACAGAAGTCCAGAGGTTATACTGCAGCTTTATACATCATTAGTAAGGCCTCACCTAGATTATGCAGCTCAGTTCTGGTCTCCATATTACAGAATGGACATAAATTCGTTAGAAAACATTCAGCGTAGAATGACTAAATTAATACATAGCATTAGAAATCTTCCTTATGAAGAAAGATTGAAGACTCTTAAATTACATTCACTTGTTAGACGAAGAATGAGGGGAGACATGATCGAAGTGTATAAGTGGAAGATGGGTATTAATAAAGGGGATATTAATAAGGTCTTGAGGATGTCTCTCCAAGAGAGAACCCGCAGTAATGGATTTAAATTAGACAAGTTTAGATTTAGAAAGGACATAGGAAAGTATTGGTTTGGAAATAGGGTAGTTGATGAGTGGAACAGTCTACCTAGTTGGGTTATTGAGGCTAGGACTTTGGGTAGTTTCAAATTTAGGTTGGATAAATATATGAGTGAGAGGGGTTGGATTTGAGTGGGACTTGCAAATGAGTGGATAGAGTTATCAGAGCTTATTTCTTGGGTAGCATTGAAAATTGGGTTGGGCAAATGTTTTGTTAGTGGGATGGATTGTAAAGGACCTGCCTAGTATGGGCCAACAGGCCTGCTGCAGTGATCCTCCTTTATTTGTGGAACGCCACTAGTAACTAATCCCCACAGATTTCACCCCATTAATGGTACTTCATGGTAAGCCATGCATGCTAGAACTTTACCTCCATTACCATGAGCTGCCACTTTTCTTAAAGAGTCTCTTGTGAGGTACTCTATCGAAGGCTTTACTAAAATCCAAATAAACAATATCATATTCTTTATCACTGTCAACTGCCTCAAATGTTCTATTGAAGAACGTCAGTAAATTTGGCAGGCAGGAACGACCTCCCGTGAATCAATGCTGAGATTCATTTATCAAGTTATGCTCTTCAAGGTGACTTCTAATAATGTCAGCTATAATTGATTCTAATAACTTGCCCACTATTGATGTCAGGCTTATTGGACGGTAATTTGAACGAGTGGACTTATCCCCTGATTCGAATATGGGAACCACATTAGCCATCTTCCACAACTCTGGCACACCTTAATGGTGTTGTGCCAGACTAAGCTCCATCTTGCATTGTGAACATTGAATTGGTATAAAATACCGACAGGTTGTTAGGTAAGACACATTTGCCACAGTTAGGTATCTTCATTTCGAAACGTTTCGCCTACACAGTAGGCTTCTTCAGTCGAGTACAGAAAAGTTGATAGAAGCAGAAGAGACTTGAAAACGATGTGATTAGTCCATCACCCTTGAAGTTTTGAGGTGGTCAGTCCCTCAGTCTGGAGAAGAGTATTGTTTCATAGTCTGGAACAATATGGAATTGAAGTGACAGGATGGAGCCTTATATACCGCCAGGAGGTGAGATGTATGCCACTGGTACAGGTAAGAATGTAGTCGTTGGGAGGTCAGGTCCCTCTCAAATCAAGCCATTCTCACTAGTAGAAGTTATCCAAGTTGATTTCAGTTCTGTACCAAGATACCCTTGTGTTGCAGTGTCTGACAGAGTGAACATTAAAATGGTATAAAATACCGACAAGTTGTTAGGTAAGACACATATGCGACAGTTAGGAGTTAGGGGCAGCATGTACAGTGTTTAGAAAACTCTCGTATTGATAGCTCTCTTCGTTACCCCAGTCAACAGATAATAAGTGTTCTCTAAGCCCATTGTAATCTGCCTATATTTGTATCATCAGCAAATTTGCTCATGTCACTCGTAATCCCTTCATCAAGGTCATTAATGTAAATTATGAACAAGAGAAAGCTTAAAACTGATCCTTGTGGAACGCCACTAGTGACTAATATAGGAACCACATTGGCCATCTTCCACAACTCTGGCACATCACCAGTAAGGATGGATGCATTAAACACACTCGTTAATGGTAGTTAAGACACATAGGCAACATTTAGGCTACCTTATTCCGAAACGTGTCACTCTGTCAGACACTGCAACACAATGGCATCTTGGTACAGAAGAGAAAACACTTTGGACAACTTCTTCAAGTGAGAACCGTTTGTTCTGAGAGGGACGTCACCTCTCAGTGGCTACAATCTCACTACTACTACTACTCTGCACCTCTCTTTCCGACAGTATTTAAGTCTCAACACTGTCGCTTGATCTTCAGTTAGTTCCAGACTCTGGAACAGAACTTCTCCAGGCTGAGGGACTGACAACCTCAAATCTACGACTTTAAGGGTGATGGACTGATTACATCGTCTTCACATCTTTACTGCTCCTGCCTACTTTCTGTACTCGACTGAAGAAGCCTACTGTGTAGGCGAAACGTTTCGGAATAAAGTTGCCTATATGTCTTAACTACCAACCTGTCGGTATTGTATACCATTTTGATGTTCACACTCGTTAATGGCTGACTCAGTTTGTCTATCTGTTTAATAACCATCCATGACCCTCGTGACAGTAATATTAGTTAGTTTAAATTCATCGGGAACTAAATAATTGTTAATTACTGGAATCTCATTTACATCTTCCTGTGTAAAAACTGACAAAAAATAGTCATTAAATAAGGAACACATTTCCAGTCGTTATCCGTCAGCTGTCCATTCCCAATTTTCAGAGGTCCTACTTTTTCCTTCACCTTCGTCCCATACACTTGAAAGAACCCCTTTGGACTAGTCTTTGATTCATTTACAACTTTAATTTCTTAGTCACGTTTAGCCTTTCTAATCCCCTTTTTTACTTCTCTTTTAAGTTGAACATAATGGTCAGTAAGGTTAGCCTCTCCTCTTCTGATGCGCCTATAAATTCCCATTTTCTCCCCTAATAGATGCTTTAGCCTCCTGTTAACCCGTTTGGGATCGTTATTAGACCTAATTTCTCTCTGGAGAAAGTATATACTCTGAGCACGGTGTACATTATTAAGAAAAAAAATCATAAAAGCAGATCCCTTTATAATCATAAGTATGATGGAAATAAATGGTATAAAATACCGACACAATGGAAATATATACACATATGCAGTTTAATGTGATCCTTTATGGGCGAAAAGTCACAAACAGATCTGACTTGTGACTTGAGTGTTTGTGACTTGAAAAAGCCCACTGTGTGGGCGAAAAGTTGTCAATAAAGGATTACATTAAACTGCATATGTGTTTATAGTTCCATCATAAGTATGATCATCGCCAATAAAATCATTAGCTAGATAACCCCCAATCAAGATTAGACAGGTGTTCCTTAAGTCCATTATAATCGGCAGAACGAAAATCAGGGATTTTTTACCGTATTATCATTATTCTTGTGTTCCCAGTTAATGCTAAAAGTGATGGATTTGTGATCACTTGCGCCAAGCTCTTCAGTGATCTCCAGAATATTTACGAGTGTTTCCTTAGTTGACAAGACTAGGTCTAGGAAATTATTACCCCTGGTAGGCTCTGTTACACACTGCTTCAGAAAACAGTCCTGAACTGTTTCCATAAAGTCACTGGACTCTAGCTTACCTGTCAAAGAATTCCAGTCAATTTGAGTAATGTTAAAGTCCCCTACTATCACTATGTTACCGTGTCTAGAAGCCCTAACAATTTCTTCCCAAAGAAGTCTCCCTCTATCGTGATCCAAGCCTGGAGGTCGGTATATTACACCTAGAATTAGTTTTTCTTTACCTTCTACAAACTCTACCCAAACAAATTCTGTTACTATTCCATCTATTTTTATACCTGTTTTTATGCAACAATTAATATTTTGTTAGGTAAGACACATATGCAATATTTTCTCGAACATATAATGCAACTCCTCCCCCCTTCCCATTACATCTATCCACATGGAACAACTTAAACCCTTGAATATTACACTCAGCAATCATATCCCGACTTTTTAAATCATACAACGTTTCAGTTAATGCAATGACATCAAAGTTTCCAGCACATGCTACCAAAAGTAGTTCATTAATCCTTTTTCCAACACACACTGGTACATAGGTAAGTACTGGTTTTCTAACAGAGTTGTGGATGCGTGCAGTAGATAAGTACAGGTCAGTGGTGACCTGTACTTAGCTCAGTGGTGACCTGTAATTAGCTCAGTGGTGGCCTGTGCTTAGCTCAGTGGTGACCTGTACTTAGCTCAGTGGTGACCTGTACTTAGCTCTGTGAAGATCTGTCCAGTGTGTTCTCCGTGAATTTGCCTAAGATGTCCTCTCTTGAGCAACTCTACCAGCAGCTAAAAGAGGAGCTTAGGATTGCTACGCTTGAAATACGGCGACTGACGGAGTAAAACAAGAGGATTCGAACTAATCCTCCTGTTGTGAGTCCTCGGGTCAAGAGAGGAACCTGATCAGTGGCCGGCCAACATGGAACGAAGCTCAAAATCAAGGAGACTGTTGGAGTGGCGGAAACAACGAAGATCAAGAAGACTGCTGTGGAGACTTCCAACCTATTTTCGGTGTTACCAGACGAATGTGTGTTGTCTACTGGAAACGTCGCTATGAGTACCAAGGAATCATTGGCAGAGGAGAGGGAGTCGCCATCTTAGGCCAGAAATATTTCATTCGTGAGTGTTTGATACTGCGGTCCTTCCCGGGGTGCGCTACACCTGGGACATTGTGGTCAACCAAGGAGTACTGTGCCGTGTTGCACAGCTGGTGGACCCCGGCAGAACCGTATACCAACTGGTGATACCAGAGTCCATGATACCAGCTACTCTTGGGTTGATCCACAATGTCCCAGGTGTAGCGCACCCCGGGAAGGACCGCAGTATCAAACAGGCACGAATGAAATATTTCTGGCCTAAGATGGCAGCGGACATTGCCAAGCATGTACACCAGTGTGTTGTTTGCCTACAGCACAAGGGTACCATTACAGGTCCTAACCCCATTCTAAAGTATCCCATTACAAAGGAGCCCTGGGAGAGAACTTCTGTCGACCTGTTGACGAACTTCTCGACCTCGGAGAAGGGAAATAAGCACCTACTTGTAATGGTAGATAACTTGACGCGGTACAGTGAATTAGTACCCATCCCTGATAAAACCGCGGAAACGGTCGCTAGTGCTTTCCGTGAGCATGTTGTTCTTCGTCATACTTGCCCACGTGTCCTTCTGTCAGACAATGGGTCTGAGTTTATAAATGGCATAATGCAGGATCTTTGCTCCAGATTCAACATTCATCAAGCGCCAGTAGCTCCACGCCACCCTGCGAGTAATGGTCTTGCTGAACGTACAAATCGCAAAGTCCTGGAGGTGCTCAGAGTAACCGTTAACCCAAGTTGTACTACATGGGATGAGGCTATCCCAGATGTTCAGTGTACATTAAATTCCTCCCTCAACAGCTCGATCGGTGAGACACCTCATTTTGCTTTGTATGGCTATGACAAGCGCTTACCATATGAAATTCTGTTTACTCCACCTAGACCTACTTACGATACTGATAACCCCAGTGTAGTAAAGATGAGGACAACGCAGCTTGTCTTCCAGCGGGTACGAGAGAACCTTATGAAAGCTACTGATAGGTTCACGTCTGAGCGCAATGCCCGCGCCAAGGAAAGCAAAGTGGAACCAGGTTGCAAAGTTATGTTGCTCAACCCAGTGCAGACCCCAGGTATGCACAAACTTGTCCCAAAGTTTGTGGGCCCTTACCGTGTCCTACGACAGCTCCGTGGCAATAAGTTCGAGGTGAGGGAGATTGCTACGGGAAGTATGTGGACCATATGCAGGCCGAAGCAGAGCTGGAGGCGCGTGCGTTGCAATGCCACGATCAGACTAATGTTAGGGACAAACCGTCTATCCCTTCTCCCACTACTACTGGTATGGAAGACGGCCCAGTAAGGCTCCATACTTATGGCCTGCGACCCAGGACAACAGTACATTTCTGTGACATTGACGTACCTACTGACTTGTCTGACTCCTACGCTAGTTATGCTAATTGTTTGCTTGCAGAAATGGGTATAAATGCACACACATTGTATAGCTAGTCGATAATAGAGTCAGGGTGGACAACATCATGTAATTATGTAAATACTTTTAGAAGGGTACCCAGAGTGTAATGAATTCCATGGATATAGTATTATTGTACGTATGTGCACCAGTGTTTTATAACTAAAGGAAAAAAGCCTGTATTACGGTCAGGGCAGTGCTGCCCTCTGAGTCACATGTCACACCTTAGGAAATGCTACTGTCAGTCATTGTTTGCAGATGTGAGAGTGCAACAACGTTCGTAGACGAGTGGTCAACTGATGTTCAGCCCTGCGGACAACCTGTATATAGAAGATTTTAGTTCCAGTGCTGACGTCTCCGGGCTCTCTACTCGATGAAACAGCGCGGGCAAACCAGTTTTCTCTTCCCCTGGTTGGGAGAGTTTTTTTTTTGCCTGTTGCATTTTTTTGTTCATTTTTGATTTACTAGTGAGCGAAAGCCAGTCCCTCTCTGGGGTAGCTAGTGTAATTCCTTTATACCTATGGGCCCACCAGTATTGTCGCGTTGGGACGACGCGAGGTGCGTGGCCGAGCAAATGTAGACAGCCTGTACTGTCAGAGCACACAGCCTAGCCGTCTGCTCTGACTAGTTCATATTTCGCGGCATTCAGTGCTGCCCTCTGTAGGCTTACCTAGGTCGGTGGGAAGCACAGCCCACCCTCTCTCACTCCTAGGCCGACCCTTTTGAGAGACTCAAGTGCTCCCCCTCCACGGACTGGCTTGCGGTCACTCCCTCACACTGCCCGTTGTGTACTCACTCCTACCCAATTAAAGCCAAACTAGTCCACAGCCGTATCATTGCTACCTACGCTACCTTCATCGGCACTAAACCGCTGTTCAGCAGTAGAACAGCAATAACACTTGGAACACCAACGAAGACCATCGAAAACGTCTCTACGAACTCCACCAGTGAAGGTAAGAACATTGTTTTAGTTGGGGACAGTCAAGTGAAATTTATGGATAGGGCATTTTGTCTTAGGGACAGGAAGAGGAGGCAGAGGGTATGTTTTCCTGGGGCTGGGATGGGGGATATTGTTAGCCGTCTGGACGACATCATGAAAGATAATGGGAGCAATCCTATTATCTGCCTCAGTGCGGGAGGCAACGATGATGGCAGACGTAGGAGTGAAGACCTGATTAGCAGGTATAGGACAGCAATAGAGATAATTAGGAAGAAAGGTGGGAACCCTGTGATCTGTGGCATTTTGCCCAGGAAAGGAGTTGGAAATGAATGGTTGTCCAGGGCAATTGGTGTCAACTGTTGGCTGGACAAACACTGTAAGGAAAATGCAGTGACTTTCATAGACAACTGGGACCTCTTCTATGGCAGAAATGACATGTATGCTAGGGATGCAGTTCACTTATCTAGGTTTGGGGTAGGAACACTGGCTAACGCAGTGGAGGGAGCTGTTAGGTCTTTAAACTAGAAATAGATAGTGGTATGGGTTTTCGTGGAAAATCAATGTATTCTGAGTGTAGCGACAGTGTGAGTTTTAAGGAAGAATGAGGAAGAATTATTGGCGAACATAGGAAAGCCAATGGCATTAGGTGATAAGGAGAATAACAGGCATTTTGGAGGAACAAAAATCAGCAGGAAGAAAAACAGAGAAGGGAGGGTTTCTGAAAATATATTATACTAACAGCCGTAGTGTGAGAAATAAGATGGACGAATTGAGGTTAGTTGCAAGTGTGGGTAACAATGATGTTTTTGCCATAACTGAGACGTGGTTTAATATGAAAAATAGGGATATGCCTGCTGAATCTCACATTCAGGGTTTTAAATTGTTCCAAGTAGACAGAAATATCGGAAAGGGGGGTGGCGTGGCACTCTATGACCGAGATCATTTAAATTGTTGCAGAAAAACTGGTATAAAGTCCGAAACACATACTGAGTCTGTTTGGGTAGAATTTTCAGAGGGGCATGAAAAATTGATTTTAGGTGTGATATACCGTCCCCCAAACTTGGATAGAGACCAAGGAAGACTACTGTGGGAGGAAATTGTTAAGGCCACAAGGCACGACAACGTTGTAATTCTAGGAGATCGGGCGCTTGCGGCGAGTGTGTATCGAACGGTTTGCAGGAATAGGCTATTATATGGGAGGTTGTGGGTAAATAGTTTTCCTTTGGGTTATCGTAATCTGATGGTAGGTGAAATGTTAATGTTGGGTGTAGGTTAGAGCTGGAATGGGTTGTTTTCCCGTGGAGAGTGAATGTGGAAAGTGTGTGGTAGTGGTGTATGTGTGTGTACAATCTTCAAGTATGAGGGGGGGCATAGGGGGGGGTGAACTGAAGACATACTGCTGATAACCTGGGGTTTTGACTTAATGGCTTTAGATAAGGATGTGAATATGAACAGGGAGAGTGAGGTTGGTATAGTGTCAGGGGATGGCAAGGGGAAGGATGCTTTCTGAGGTGTCTTGGACCTGGATGTTGGTTTTTTATGATGTGGACGAATCTGGTTATATAATTGACTACAGGAATTTGTTATAAACAATTTGATTTTGGCGATACCGGTGTTAGAAAATAAAGTTTTACATGTTTATATCATGTATTTGCTGTTTAATTTGCTTTAAGTAGTTTTTTTTATGTTTTCATATGCCTATGTAATTTTTTTTTTTTGCTTACTTTTGGAAAGCTTCATATATGTGTTAGGGTTAACATATTATATTGTGCACTCTTGTAGTTCTAAATCAGGTTTGGTTTTTTCTCAGGTAGGGGGATGGGAGGTCTGACTGGGGTAGGAGGGGGTTGAATTTTGAAGGATGCGACGGTATCACACATATTATGCTCTTTTGAGCTGGTACCATATGATGTCAAGTCATGGTAATGAATAACAGGTTTCACTTTGGTTTTTAGTTGTACAAGAATATGTATCAAATTTCTCCCCGAGTTGGTTTTTTGCTTGTGTTTTTCTTTAGACTTTTTTGTTACATGATAGTATAATTTTCAAGGGAAGATTTTTTTTTTTGTCTGCGTACGCGCAGAGTTAAAATGTGCAGTGCGTTAAATTTTGTGACACTGTTTGCTCTTATATAGTATGTGACGATCCGATACTGTGTTCTTGTATTAATATCATTTGTGATGTGAGAATAGCAGTCGGTTTTTTATAACTATTGTGATGTAGTTAACAAAATGAACAATGGTGAGATGATGTACAATATGGTGAAATGGGGTTAAAAGGGGTGGTAGGTTTTTTACTGTTTGATTTTTCACTGACTGCCTTTCTTCAGTGTGTATAATGTAATTTAGCAGCTGGGAAGGGGTAAGAGCTTTGTTTTTTATTTTCATTAATTACATGTTCTTATTTTGATTAAATGGGTTTAGTATTAAAGACATAATGCATCTATAAGTTTGTGTGAAGTGTATAGATTAGAAATATTACTGAATCTAATATTGTATAAATTTTATATTTAGCATAAGATGTTTTCGACATTTTGTTTTGTGTAAAAGTTATTGTTGGTCCATTTTTTGGACAAATTTTGATATTTTGTAAATGGTGTATTCGGTTAGTTTTATATATATATATATTTTATAAAATGTAAGTTGATAAATGCTAAGATCTATGTTAGTTTGTATGTACTAAGTATCAATAAATAACATGATTCTTTTTGATTTAGGTTATAAACGTTGTCATGTCGTGTATATATTTATACACATTGTTTCAGGCTAAGTACATGAAAAGGGGGGTTGCCACTTTTATGTGGCTGCACATTGAAGAGGTTTAAGTGAGGGCTACTAGTGTGTAAAAGTTTTTAGTTCAATGGATTAGGTATATTTTGTGGTGAGATTATAATTGTGTAAGTTTTGTTTTTGGTCCATTTTTTGGACAAAAACAGTTTTCAGGTGTATATTTTGTACTACGTATGTTTTTAAATAAAATATAAAAAAAATTCTAGGAGACTTTAACTTTAGTCAGATTGACTGGAATTTTTTGACAGGGAATTTAGAATCTAATGACTTTATAGAAGTAGTGCAGGATTGTTTTTTTGAAGCAGTTTGTGACAGAACCTACAAGGGGTAATAACCTACTTGACTTGGTTCTGGCAAACAAGGAATCACTTGTTAATAATTTAGAAATTTCAGAGGAACTTGGCACAAGTGACCACAAATCAATTACCTTTAGCATTGAATGGAAGTATGATAGTAGGGATAACTCAGTAACAGTCCCAGATTTTTGATTAGCAGATTACGATGGGCTTAGAGAACACTTATCATCTGTTGACTGGGGTAACGAAGAGAGCTATCAATACGAGAGTTTTCTAAACACTGTACATGCTGCCCAGAGAACATTTATCCCATATAAAGAAATTAGATCGAATAGAAATGACCCAAAATGGATGAATAATAGGCTCAAATATCTTTTAGGACAGGAAAAAGGAATTTATAGGCACATCAAAAGAGGTGAGGGTCATCTTATGAATCATTATACTTGGTAGGTAAGACACATAGGCAACAGTTAGGCAACTTTATTCCGAAACGTTTCGCCTACACAGTAGGCTTCTTCAGTCGAATACAGAAAGTAGGCAGGAACAGTAGAGATGTGAAGACGATGTAATCAGTCCATCACCCTTGAAGTCGTAGAATTTGAGGTTGTCAGTCCCTCAGCCTGGAGAAGTTCAGTTCCATAGTCAGGAACTATCTGAAGATCAAGCGACAGTGCCGAGACTTAAATACTGTCGCTTGATCTTCAGATAGTTCCTGACTATGGAACTGAACTTCTCCAGGCTGAGGGACTGACAACCTCAAATTCTACGACTTCAAGGGTGATGGACTGATTACATCGTCTTCACATCTCTACTGTTCCTGCCTACTTTCTGTATTCGACTGAAGAAGCCTACTGTGTAGGCGAAACGTTTCGGAATAAAGTTGCCTAACTGTTGCCTATGTGTCTTACCTACCAACCTGTCGGTATTGTATACCATTTTGATGTTCAGGAGGGAAACTGGACAGTGGCTGGACAGCACTGAACGAAGTTGACGATCAAGAAGACGAATGGAAAGGTAGAAACGATGAAGAAAGAGACTGCTGTGGAAACTGTTGTGGAAACATCTAATGCATTCTCCGTGCTACCCGACGAATGTGAGTAGATTACTGGGAACGTCACGAAGAACGACACCAAGGAAGGTAAGAATATTGTTGTAGTTAGGGATAGCCACGTTAGGTATATGGATAGGGCGTTCTGCTTGAAGGACAAAAGTAGGAGACAGAGTGTTGGCTTTCCTGGGGCTGAGATGGAGGATATTGTTAGCCGTCTGGATGACATCATGAGAGGTAATGGGAGCAATCCTATAATCTGTCTCATTGCTGGAGGCAATGATGTTGGCAGACGTAGGAGTGAGGATCCGATTAGCAGGTATAGGTCAGCAATAGAAATAATTAGGAGGAAGGGTGGGAACCCTGTCATATGTGGTATTTTGCCAAGGAAAGGAGTTGGAAATGAATGGTTGTCCAGGGCAATTGGTGTCAATTGCTGGCTGGACAAATACTGCAAGGAAAATGCGGACAATTCATTGACAACTGGGACCTCTTCTATGGCAGAAATGACATGTATGCCAGGGATGGGGTTCACTTATCTAGGTCTGGGGTGGGAGCACTGGCAACTGTAGTGGAGGGAGCTGTTAGGACTTTAAACTAGGAATAGTTAGTGGTATGGGTTTTGGCGGGAAAACAGTGAAGTCCCAGTGTAGTAATATTATGAGTTCTAGGGGAAATAGTAATAAGCAGAACGAGGTAGATATTGAAAAGCCAGTGACACTAGGTGATAAGGACAGTAATAGGTTTAGTAGAAAAACAGAAATGAGCAGGAAGGGAAAAGAGAGAGGAGAGTCTTTCAATGTATATTATGCTAATAGCCATAGTGCTGGGATTAAGATGGACGAGTTGAGATTAGTTGATAGTGCAGGTAACATTGATGTATTTGCCTTAACTGAGACGTGGTTCAATTAAAAAATTCGGGACATGCCTACGGAATGTCACATTCAGGGTTTTAAATTGTTCCAAGTAGATAGAAGTATCGGGAAGGGGGGTGGGGTGGCACTGAATGTCCGAGATCGCTTGAACTGTTGCATAAAAACGGGTATTAAGTCTGAAGTAACACATACAGAGTCTGTTTGGATAGAATTTTCAGAGGGACATGAAAAATTGATTTTAGGTGTGACATACCGTCCCCCAAACTTAGATAGGGACCAAGGGAGACTACTATGGGAGGAAATTGTTAAGGCCACAAGGCACGATAATGTAGTAATTCTAGGAGACTCTAACTTTAGTCATATTGATTGGAATTTCTTGACTGGGAATTTAGAATCAAACGACTTTTTAGAAGTACTTCAGGATTGTTTTTTGAAGCAGTTTGTGACAGAACCTACAAGGGGTAATAACCTGCTTGACTTAGTTCTGGCAAACAATGAATCCCTTGTTAGTAATTTAGAAATTTCAGAGGAGCTGGGTGCTAGCGACCACAAATCAATTACATTTAGCATTGAATGGAAGTATAATAGTAGGGATAACTCAGTAACAGTCCCAGATTTTCGCTTAGGAGATTACGATGGGCGTTATAGAACACTTATCATCTGTTGACTGGGGTAACGAAGAGAGCTATCAGTATGAGTTTTCTGAACACTATACATGCTGCTCAAAGAACATTTATCCCGTATAAAGAAATTAGATCAAACAGAAATGATTCAAAATGGTTGAATAATAGGCGTAAATATCTTTTAGGACAGAAGAAAGGAATTTGTAGGCGTATGAAAAGAGGTGAGTCATCTTAATAATCAGTATATTGACATAAAGAGGGACGTTAAAAAGGGGATTAGAAAAGCTAAACGGGACTATGAAATTAAAGTTGCTAGGGATTCGAAAACTAACCCAAAAAGTTTTTTCCATGTCTATAGAACAAAAGTTAGAGATAAGAAAGGTCCCCTTAAAAATAACTCTGGGCATCTCACTGACAAGGAGAATGAAATGTGCTCTATTCTTAACAATTATTTTCTCTCGGTTTCTACACAGGAAGACAATAACAATATACCAGTAATTATTTTTTATAGTGGGCCTGAAGAAGATAAATTATGTAACATCACAGTCACTAGTGAAATGGTTATGAAACAAATAGATCGACTGAAACAAAATAAATCGCTGGGACCTTTTTTCAAGGGTTCTTAAGGAATGTAAAATGGAACTCTGTGTACCATTAACTAATATTTTTAATTTATCTCTTCAAACAGGTATAGTGTCTGATATGTGGAAGATGCCTAATGTAATTCCTATTTTTAAATAAGGGGATAAGTCATTACCGTCAAATTACCGCCCAATAAGTCTGACCTCAATTGTAAGGAAATTACTAGAGTCAATTATAGCTGAGATTATAAGAGGCCATCTGATTAATGATACTCAGCATGGATTCACGAGAGGTCGTTCTTGTCTAACTAATTTATTAACTTTCTTCATTAAAGCTTTTGAGGCTGTTGATCACGATAAAGAATATGATATTATTTACTTAGATTTTACTAAGGCTTTTGATAGAGTTCCGCACCAAAGACTGTTAAAGAAAGTGGCAGCTCATTGCATTCAGGGAAAGTGCTCTCATGAATCGAGTCATGGCTCACAGACAGGAAGCAGAGAGTGTCCATAAATGGGGTTAAATCCGAGTGGGGATCTGTAACAAGTGGCGTTCCACAGGGATCAGTCTTGGGCCTGTTGTTGTTTATAATATTTATCAATGATCTTGATGAGGGAATTACTAGTGATATGAGCAAATTCGCCGATGACACAAAGATAGGTAGGATAACTGATTCAAACGTAGATATCCGGGAACTTCAGGAGGATTTAGACCAACTCAATACCTGGTCAAAAAAGTAGCAGATGCAGTTCAATGTAGATAAATGCAAGGTTCTGAAGCTCGGGAGTGTCCATAACCCTAGCACTTATAAGTTAAATAATGTAGAACTTAGCTATACAGATTGTGAAAAGGACTTGGGGGTTATGGTAAGCAGCAACCTTAAATTAAGACAGGAATGCCTTAGCGTACGTAATAAGGCAAACAGATTACTGGGATATATATCAAGAAGTGTAAGCAACAGAAGTTCAGCGGTTATATTACAGCTTTATACATCATTAGTAAGGCCTCACCTAGATTATGCAGCTTATGTTCTTATGTTCAGCTTTAGCTGACTCTAGCAATTTGCCTACAATTGAGGTCAGGCTTATTGGGCAATAATTTGACGGTAATGACTTATACCCTGATTTAAAAATAGGAATTACATTAGCCATCTTCCACATATCAGACACTATACCTGTTTGAAGAGATAAATTAAAAATATTAGTTAATGGTTCACAGAGTTCCATTTTGCATTCCTTAAGAACCCTTGAAAAAACCTCATCAGGACCCGGCGACTTATTTTGCTTCAGTCTGTCTATTTGTTTCATAACCATTTCACTAGTGACTGTGATGTTACATAATTTATCTTCTTCAGGCCCACTATAAAATTAATTACTGGGATATTGTTAGTGTCTTCCTGTGTAAAAACCGAGAGAAGATAATTATTTAAAATTGAGCACATTTCATTCTCTTTTTCAGTAAGATGCCCAGAGTTATTTTTAAGGGGACCTATCTTATCTCTAACTTTTGTTCTGTAAACGTGGAAAAAACTTTTTGGGTTAGTTTTCGAATCCCTAGCAACTTTAATTTCATAGTCCCTTTTAGCTTTTCTTATCCCCTTTTTAATGTCCCTCTTAATGTCAATATACTGATTCATAAGATGACCCTCACCTCTTTTGATACGCCTATAAATTCCTTTCTTCTGCCCTAAAAGATATTTGAGCGTATTATTCATTCATTTTGGATCATTTATGCTTGATCTAATTAATTTAAACGGGATAAACGTTCTTTGAGCAGCATGTATTGTGTTCAGAAAACTGTCATATTGATAGCTCACTTCGTTACCCCAGTCAACAGATGATAAGTGTTCTCTAAGCACGTCGTAATCTGCTAAGTGAAAATCTGGGACTGTTACTGAGTTATCCCTACTATCATACTTCCATTCAATGGTAAATGTCCTTGATTTGTGGTCGCTAGCACCAAGTTCCTCTGAAATTTCTAAATTATTAACAAGGGATTCATTTTTTGCCAGAACTAGTCAAGCGGGTTATTACCCCTTGCAGGTTCTGTCACAAACTGCTTCGAAAAACAATCCTGAACTACTTCTAAGAAGTCGTTTGATTCTAAAATCCCAGTCAAGAAATTCCAATCAATATGACTAAAGTTAAAGTCTCCTAGAATTACTACGTTACCATGCCTTGTGGCCTTAACAATTTTCTCCCATAGTAGTCTCCCTTGGTCCTTATCTAAGTTTGGGGGACGGTATATTACACCTAAAATCAATTTTTCATGTCCCTCTGAAAATTCTATCCAAACAGACTCGGTATGGGTTTCGGACTTTATACCTGTTTTTATGCAACAGTTCAAGCGATCTCGGACATACAGTGCCACCCCATCCCCCTTCCCGATACTTCTGTCTATTTGGAACAATTTAAAACCCTGTATGTGACATTCAGCAGGCATATCCCGATTTTTCGTATTGAACCACGTTTCAGTTAAGGCATTATTATTATAATCAAAAAGAAGCGCCAAGCCACAAGGGCTATACAGCCTCAGTTAAGGCAAATGCATCAATGTTATTTGCACTAGCAACTAGTCTCAACTCATCCATCTTATTCCTAGCACTTCGACTATTTGTGTTATTTATATTTCAGGACCCTCCCTTCTCTTTTTTTATCTTGCTGATTTCTGTTCCTCCACTATGCCTGTTACTCTCCTTATCACCTAATGGCTTTCCCATGTTCATCAATAACTCTTCCTCATTCTGCCTATAACTGGTTTCCTTAAAACTCACACTATCGCTACACTCAGAATTCATTGATTTTCCACGAAAACCCATACCACTATCGATTTTTAGTTTAAAGACCTAACTGCTCCCTCAACTGCGTTGACCAGTGCTCCCACCCCACACCTAGATAAGTGAACCCCATCCCTGGCATACATGTCATTTCTGCTATAGAAGAGGTCCCAGTTGTCAATGAATGTTACTGCATTTTCCTTACGGTATTTGTCCAGCCAACAATTGACACCAATTGCCCTGGACAACATTCATTTCCAACTCTTCTCCTTGGCAAAATACCACATATGACAGGTTTCCCACCCTTCCTCCTAATTATCTCTATTGCTGACCTATACCTGCCAATCAGGTCCTCACTCCTACGTCTGCCAACATCGTTGCCTCCAGCACTGAGACAGATAATAGGATTGCTCCCATTACCTCTCATGATGTCATCCACATGGCTAACAATATCCTTCATTCCAGCCCCAGGAAAACGCACACACTGCCTCCTACTCCTATCCTTCAAGCAGAATGCCCTATCCATGTACCTAGTCTGGCTATCCCCAACAACAACAATGTTTTTACCTTCCTTGGCGTCGTCCGTCGTGATGCTCCCAGTAGTCGACTCGCATTCGTCAGGTAGCATTACACCTTCACTTGTAGAATTCGTCAAGACGTTCTCGACGGTTTTCGTTGTTTTTCTAGGGATGTCTCGCTCACGTCAGCCAATGCTTCCTTGGTGCTCGTTGTGACATTCCCAGTAGAACACCCACATTCGTCAGGTAGCACCGAAAATGGGTTGGAAGTTTCCACAGTAGTCTTCTGGGTCCTCGTTGTTTCTGCCTCTCCAACAGTCTTCTTGATCCTTAGTTTGGTTCCATGTTGCCTGGCCACTGACCAAGTTCGCCTCTAACCTTGGGACTCACAACCTACCCATCCTCTCTCACTACCTACTCATCCTCTCTCACTACCTACCCATCCTCTCTCACTACCTACTCATCCTCTCTCACTACCTTCTCACCCTCTTTCACTACCTACCCATCCTCTCTCACTACCTACCCATCCTCTCTCACTACCTACCCATCCTCTCTCACTACCTTCTCACCCTCTCTCACTACCTACCCATCCTCTCTCACTACCTACCCATCCTCTCTCACTACCTACTCATCCTCTCTCACAACCTTCTCACCCTCTCTCACTACCTACCCATCCTCTCTCACTACGTACTCATCCTCTCTCACTACCTTCTCACCCTCTCTCACTACCTACCCATCCTCTCTCACTACCTATCCACCCTCTCTCACTACCTACCCATCCTCTCTCACTACCTACTCATCCTCTCTCACTACCTTCTCACCCTCTCTCACTACCTACCCATCCTCTCTCACTACCTACCCATCCTCTCTCACTACCTTCTGGCTAATAAGTGGTGGTCATATTTGGGTTTAATAGTCTTTCACTGGCAACTAGCAACTAGGATCTCTCACTAGCAACTAGCAACTAGGATCTCTCACTAGCAACTAGCAGCTAGGATCTCTCACGATCGTCTCTTCAGTTTAGTCATTAACAGTTTTTTTCAAAATCACCCAAACCACGCTTCGGAAGTTTGTCTGACGGTATCACAGATAGTGATAGTCTGACGGGAATATAATGAGTGATAGTCATACAGGATCATAGGTATAGTCTAACGGGATCATAGGTAGTGATAGTCTTACGGTATCACACACGGTGATAGTCTGACGGGATCGTAGGTAATGGTAGTCTTACGGGATCACAGATAATAATAGTCTGACGGGAATATAATTCGTGATAGTCATACAGGATCATAGGTAGTGATAGTCTAACGGGATCATAGGTAGTGATAGTCTTACGGTATCACACACGGTGATAGTCTGACGGGATCGTAGGTAGTGATAGTCTGACGGGATCGTAGGTAGTGATAGTCTGACGGTATCACAGATAGTGACAGTCTGACGGGAATATAATTAGTGATAGTCATACTGGATCATAGGTAGCGATAGTCTGACGGGATCATAGGTAGTGATAGTCTTACGGTATCACACACAGTGTTAGTCTGACGGGAACACACATAGCGATAGTCTAACGGGAACACAGATAGTGATAGTCTGACGGGAACACAGATATTGATAGTCTGTCGGGAGCACTAATAGTGATAATCTGACGGGAACACAGATAATGATAGTCTGACGGGAACACAGATAGTGATAGTCTGTCGGGAGCACTGATAGTGATAGTCTGACGGGAACACAGATAGTGATAGTTTGACGGGAACAGTGATAGTTTGCAGAGACATCTATGCAAATTTGACTATCATCCTCTAAATTATTCTTATTATATTCATTAAGAATCACTAACCCAGCGTAGATCATTTTGGGAAACTGAATTAAATCAGGTTAATTCCAAGAAAGGAGAAAGTAGCTCCAATTCCTTGGATCAAGTTCTCTCTGCCAGCATGACGACACGCGTCCCTCATGCAAGGTGTCAAGAATAAGAATCAAGTAACGTATCTTCACCGGCTTACTGTCTTGTTTTGCTTGGGCTCAGAGGAAGGATAATGGTGCTCAAGTAGCGACTTCCTCAGTGTTTCCGGCGCCCAACTCCTATATAATAAAAGTTATATATCTTTATTTCTACAAGTACATGTACAAGGTATACAGACCATAGCTGACATCAATGACATACTGCTATATAGAAAGCCGCTTCTTATGCAGAGCATGTTTGGCAAATTAGGTCAGTTTTGTCCCAGGATGCGACCCACACCAGTCCACTAACACCCAGGTACTCATTCTACTGATGGTGAACATAGACAACAGGTGTAAAGAAACACGCCTAATGTTTCTAAACTCGCCGGAAACCGAACCCGGACGCTCACCGTGTGAAGCGTGAGCTTTAGCCATCAGGCCACGTGACACCGTGGTACACATCATAATTATGTATTTACTTCCTTCGAATTTGGTTATAGTCATAAAAAAAAACCAGAAATTTTGTACACGAACCTGAAAAGAAGTAGTTATTCCTGAGTGGGTGGGATGGAAGGCCCTGACTCTCACTAGTTTACTGATCATGAATAACTGAGGAACTTCAAGCTAGGAAGGGGACAGCAAATAAACTATTGGAAGTATTGTAAAAGAAATGGAGGAAAAAGAAAAATATAGGTGTGTGGGGGGGATTGAGAGACTTGTTGTGTCATTTAGATGTTTAGTTATGATCAGACGAGGATAAAGAAGGTACAGGTGGGATGGAGCGAGTATGATCGTGTGTCCATGGTGATATATTATCCTTCACACAGCTACGAAGCAGACACAATGTTCTTCTACCGAAGGTGTAAGAGGGAGGCTAACTTGAAGTAGCCGGTATCAGGAGATTATCGAAATTTGGGGACGTACGCAGATGAGGCTGGGCCGCAGCTGGCTACTAGTGAAGTGTATCGTATTCTGCACCATATTATACAATGTTCTGCCTCCCTGGCAACCTCCACACAAACTCCTCCCACAGTGGTGATCTGAATATTAAAGAATCTCAATACTTACATATATATACAGTGCCTGCACTCTGAAGAAGGGGTGTTAATGTTGCAGTTTAAAAACTGTAGTGTAAAGCACCCTTCTGGCAAGACAGTGATGGAGTGAATGATGATGAAAGTTTTTCTTTTTCGGGCCACCCTGCCTTGGTGGGAATCGACCAGTGTGATAATAAAAAAAATATATATATACAGCGCGAGACATCCATTGCTTGCTTCAGTAAACTGGTAGCGATTTGCATTTTTTCTAGTTAATATACTTTTTTACAGAAAGATTAACAGTAAAACATGCATTACATGGTAACTGTGAATGAGATATAATTGTTCCTCTTTACCATCTGTGTAAACAAAGTTAAGGAACAATACAGAAAGTCGTTTCCTTCAATTTCCCAAAATTTAATTAGCTAAAATTTCTAATATCTTTCTTTTTAATTCTCGTACACATTCAGGTCACACTGAAGGCCAGGAGAGCATATTCTGGTCACACTGAAGGCCAAGAGAGCACATTCTGGTCACACTGAAGGCCAGGAGAGCATATTCTGGTCACACTGAAGGCCAGGAGAGCACATTCTGGTCACACTGAAGGCCAGGAGAGCATATTCTGGTCACACTGAAGGCCAGGAGAGCACATTCTGGTCACACTGAAGGCCAGGAGAGCATATTCTGGTCACACTGAAGGCCAGGAGAGCACATTCTGGTCACACTGAAGGCCAGGAGAGCATATTCTGGTCACACTGAAGGCCAGGAGAGCACATTCTGGTCACATTGAAGGCCAGGAGAGCACATTCTGGTCACAATGAAGGCCAGGAGAGCACATTCTGGTCACAATGAAGGCCAGGAGAGCACATTCTGGTCACACTGAAGGCCAGGAGAGCACATTCTGGTCACACTGAAGGCCAGGAGAGCACATTCTGGTCACACTGAAGGCCAGGAGAGCATATTCTGGTCACACTGAAGGCCAGGAGAGCACATTCTGGTCACACTGAAGGCCAGGAGAGCACATTCTGGTCACACTGAAGGCCAGGAGAGCATATTCTGGTCACACTGAAGGCCAGGAGAGCATATTCTGGTCACACTGAAGGCCAGGAGAGCACATTCTGGTCACATTGAAGGCCAGGAGAGCACATTCTGGTCACACTGAAGGCCAGGAGAGCACATTCTGGTCACACTGAAGGCCAGGAGAGCACATTCTGGTCACACTGAAGGCCAGGAGAGCACATTCTGGTCACACTGAAGGCCAGGAGAGCACATTCTGGTCACACTGAAGGCCAGGAGAGCACATTCTGGTCACACTGAAGGCCAGGAGAGCACATTCTGGTCACACTGAAGGCCCGGAGAGCACATTATGGTCACACTGAAGGCCAGGAGAGCACATTCTGGTCACACTGAAGGCCAGGAGAGCACATTCTGGTCACACTGAAGGCCAGGAGAGCACATTCTGGTCACAATGAAGGCCAGGAGAGCACATTCTGGTCACACTGAAGGCCAGGAGAGCACATTCTGGTCACACTGAAGGCCAGGAGAGGACATTCTGGTCACACTGAAGGCCAGGAGAGCACAGTCTGGTCACACCGATGGCCAGGAGAGCACATTCTGGTCACACTGAAGGCCAGGAGAGCACATTCTGGTCACACTGAAGGCTAGGAGAGCGCATTCTGGTCACACTGAAGGCCAGGAGAGCACATCCTGGTCACACTGAAGGCCAGGAGAGCACATTCTGGTCACACGGAAGGCCAGGAGAGCATATTCTGGTCACACTGAAGGCCAGGAGAGCACATTCTGGTCACACTGAAGGCCATGAGAGCACATTCTGGTCACACTGAAGGCCAGGAGAGCATATTCTGATCACACTGAAGGCCAGGACAGCACATTCTGGTCACACTGAAGGCCATGAGAGCACATTCTGGTCACACTGAAGGCCAGGAGAGCATATTCTGGTCACACTGAAGGCCAGGAGAGCACATTCTGGTCACACTGAAGGCCAGGAGAGCACATTCTGGTCACACTGAAGGCCAGGAGAGCATATTCTGGTCACACTGAAGGCCAGGAGAGCACATTCTGGTCACACTGAAGGCCAGGAGAGCACATTCTGGTCACACTGAAGGCCAGGAGAGCACATTCTGGTCACACTGAAGGCCAGGAGAGCACGTACCAAAAATCTGCAATATACACGGACTATTTTACAACTGGTGGCGTGTTTGGTGTGGGAATTACACCACCCGCCAGTGTTGCAGTGTTCGTCTGGTGGCACTCCGCCAGGTAGCTACCAGTGTTGCAGCGCTCGTCTGGTGACACTCAGCCAGGTAGCTACCAGTGTTGCAGTGTTCATCTGGTGGCACTCCGCCAGGTAGCTACCAGTGTTGCAGTGCTCGTCTTGTGGCACCCCGCCAGGTAGCTACCAGTGTTGCAGTGCTCGTCTGGTGGCACTCCGCCAGGTAGCTACCAGTGTTGCAGTGCTCGTCTGGTGGCACTCCGCCAGGTAGCTACCTGTGTTGCAGTGCTCGTCTGGTGGCACTCCGCCAGGTAGCTACCAGTGTTGCAGTGTTCGTCTGGTGGCACTCCGCTAGGTAGCTACCAGTGTTGCAGTGTTCGTCTGGTGGCACTCCGCCAGGTAGCTACCAGTGTTGCAGTGCTCGTCTGGTAGCACTCCGCCAGGTAGCTACCAGTGTTGCAGTGCTCGTCTGGTGGCACTCCGCCAGGTAGCTACCAGTGTTGCAGTGCTCGTCTGGTGGCACTCCGCCATGTAGCTACCAGTGTTGCAGTGATCGTCTGGTGGCACTCCTCCAGGTAGCTACCAGTGTTGCAGTGCTCGTCTGGCGGCACTCCGCCAGGTAGCTACCAGTGTTTCAGTGCTCGTCTGGTGGCACTCCGCCGGGTAGCTACCAGTGTTTCAGTGCTCGTCTGGTGGCACTCCGCCAGGTAGCTACCAGTGTTGCAGTGTTCGTCTGGTGGCACTCCGCCAGGTAGTTACCAGTGTTGCAGTGCTCGTCTGGTGGCACTCCGCCAGGTAGCTACCAGTGTTGCAGTGCTTGTCTGGTGGCACTCCGCCAGGCAGCTACCAGTGTTGCAGTGCTCGTCTGGTGGCACTCCTCCAGGTAGCTACCAGTGTTGCAGTGCTCGTCTTGTGGCACTCCGCCAGGTAGCTACCAGTGTTGCAGTGCTCGTCTGGTGGCACTCCGCCAGGTAGCTACCAGTGTTGCAGTGCTCGTCTGGTGGCACTCCGCCAGGTAACTGCTGGTGTTGCTAGTGTTCGTCTGCTGGCACTTCGCCAGGTAGCTACCAGTGTTGCAGTGCTCGTCTGGTGGTACTCCGCCAGGTAACTGCCAGTGTTGCAGTGTTCGTCTGATGGCACTCCGCCAGGTAACTGCCGGTATTGCAGAGTTCGTCTGGTGGCACTCCGCCAGGTAACTGCCGGTATTGCTAGTGTTCGTCTGGTGGCACTCCGCCAGGTAACTGCCGGTGTTGCTAGTGTTCGTCTGGTGGCACTCCGCCAGGTAACTGCTGGTGTTGCTAGTGTTCGTCTGGTGGCACTCCGCCAGGTAACTGCCAGCGTTGCAGTGTTCGACTGATGGCACTCCGCCAGGTAACTGCTGGTATTGCAGAGTTCGTCTGGTGGCACTCCGCCAGGTAACTGCCGGTGTTGCTAGTGTTCGTCTGGTGGCACTCCGCCAGGTAACTGCCGGTGTTGCTAGTGTTCGTCTGATGGCACTCCGCCAGGTAACTGCCGGTATTGCAGAGTTCGTCTGGTGGCACTCCGCCAGGTAACTGCCGGTGTTGCTAGTGTTCGTCTGGTGGCACTCCGCCAGGTAACTGCTGGTGTTGCTAGTGTTCGTCTGGTGGCACTCCTGCCTAGGCTCTTAACAACAATGTTCTCTCCCAAAACATGAATGACAGTTGATACATATATTTAAGCACCTACTGATACATATATTTAAGCACCTACTGATAAATATATTTAAGCACCTACTGATACATATATTTAAGCACCTACTTGAGACTGAGGTTGAATGATGACTGAGGGGGATTAACGAGAATGTTATGTATGGAACTGTGATAGCCAGAGTTACAGGTGTTCAGTTTTTTCATCATCTGTGATACCCAGACGCACAGGTATCTAGTTTCCAACTGTGATAGCCAGAGTTACAGGTGTCTAGTTTATCCAATTGTGATAGCCAGAGGCACAGGTGTCTGGTTTATCCAGCTGTGATAGCCAGAGTTACAGGTGTTGAGTTTCTCGGGTAATGACTATCGGAGTCGTCACTGAGGCCCACTATTATACAGATGACTGACTCACCACACGCACTGTGTGACATTCATCGCTCTAAATACAATTTACCTGGCCACTTAAATTAAGAGGCTAACTCGTATTTTGTATAAAATACTAAATCTTTATGAGCAGTAGGTATCTTAGGTATAAACTGGCTCATCCACCATCCGAATCTGTCTTTTAACAGATGAATAATAGTTTCATGCCTATAACGAATGTAAATCAGATTCGTATTACTATTTAAAGTTGCAGTACAGGGCATCTATGTTATTCGTGTCCACTTTTAAGTACTTAAATACTTCAAGTGACTGTAATATTTTGTTTCAAAATATTTATTTTAGAGGCGCGTGAATTCCCTTGTCTCCTAAAATCATGTTTGTTTTTCCACTATAATCTACCTTGTCCATTATTATTATCACATTTACTTTGTCTGTTTCGTAAATTGAAGTCCAGGATCGTTACTTAATTCATGGTATAACTTAACAATCTTTGAGGACAAATGTGTTGCTAGAACTCTGCAACACAACTGAGGAACACAGTTGCTCAGACCTCTGCAACACAATTGTCCTCAAATATTTGTTAAGTTATACCATGAATTAAGGAAAGATCCTGGACTTCACTTTACGAAACAGACAAAGCAAATGTGATAGTAATAATGGACAAGGTAGATTATAGTGGAAAAATAACATTAGATAACGGGAACTGACGTGCCCGTTAACTCTTAAAGTGGGGGAGGGTTGTCCCTTGTAGGGGGGTGAGGTCCCTCGATGTGACGAAGAGGTTCACGATCTAAGGAAATGAACCTTTTAGTCACTTTCCTCGGACCAAATCTAAGTGCAATATCTAGAGGACAAGATAAGATAAGATTTCGTTTGGATTTTTAACCTCGGAGGGTTAGCCACCCAGGATAACCCAAGAAAGTCAGTGCGTCATCCAGGACTGTCTGTCTTATTTCCAGTGTGGTCCTTAATCTTGTCCCCCAGGATGCCACCCACACCAGTCGACTAACACTCAGGTACCTATTTGCTGCCCTCCGTGTGTGAAGAGAGAAAGCTTCGCCAGCCAGGGTAGCTGCACACTGCCGGTGCTACCAGCTTGTAACTGTCATATACAAGGGGAGTAGCACACTGTGAGTGTTATTGCTATGTAACTATAATATAATAGAATAACAATACTGCGTGTATTCTCCCATGAAGATATATTTATCAGGACAGCAGTACAATGTACCGAAGATTGTTTAATAAAAAGAGTTGAGGTGGATAAAGAGTTACCCGGGACAACTGTCACTTTGTTTACAAATCTCTGGGTAAAATGGGCTCCATAACTGAGCACTAATTATGGAGACATTCTGGAGAGGATTGTAGCAAAGCAGTATCCCAGTAACGTGGGGAATAAACACTTTATTTCCTTATTCTCTACGGTTATCATCTCAATTTTTTTTTTTAACTTGGTGAGAAGAAAAGGTCGCAGATGAAGACCAACTGGGACGACCAAACAAAATTTAGTAGCTTCTTCCTTGTTTTTATGAGTTAATGGTAAATTATGACTTTTATTCTGTCTCCGGTAGAGGTCAGGAAGGTATTTAATAACTAATATAATTAAGATGTATACACACACTGTGATCCCTGGTCTAATAATGCAATTACATTTTTTGAATTATGCCATTTATCATCAATTTTTACCTGTAACACAGGTAAGGCTACTTCAGCAAAACCATCATTATTAACATTAGCAGCAATTTTTATATTAGCCACTGTTGTGTCAGGATTGTCAACATTATCATTATTATCAACATTATCATATAGACCCTTACACATGACTATATGGTGTCTTCTTTTGTGACATTGATAACAGTTGTTTAATTTGGCATGCCAATCCTTTACATTGTGATTACCTAAACACCTGATACATCTGCCAAGTTCTTCCAATCTTTCAACTTTATCATTCCATGAATTGTATGCATTGCAATTCTTAGAAAAATAAGTACCATTGCAGAAAAGATAATCTCTCTTTTCTTTGACTGGTTTCTTATTTACTGGGCTACTCTTAGGAGGGAACTTATTCTTCTTAACTTGTGGAGAATCATTATTTCTGATTCCTGCTACTTGATATGTACCTATGCAACTCTTTTTAGGAAATGAATTTTGATTATTAGCATTGGGATAATTTTTCCCTTTGTGAAACTTGACAGATACCTCAGAGTTATTATGTGTTGTATCTTTAAAATGAGTTGGTTGGCTGGTTTGCAACTGAACAATTAATTCTTGTAGACCTAGTCTTATTTCCTCCAGACCAAAATAACCCTTGTGATACTTGTTCGAGAGACATTCAAGTGTTTTACAGCTTAATTTATTCTGTACAGTGGCACTCAATAACCAGTCTGATTCCTTCAGATTATATTTATTACTTAAAATTTTGAGAGTGCTCTCCAGTTTAAACTGCTGTAAACTTTTGTAAGTGTGATCTGGAGGTTTTAAATTAACAATGATATTCACTAGATCCAACCTAATTTGTTCTATATTACCATAAGTGACCTTCAACAAGTCAACTGCTTCCTTGTAAGAGTCATCTACATTGGGAAAGGCTTGTATGAGTATGTGAGCATCTCTTATCTATCCTTTGAGGTAAAAAAATTTACACAGGCTAGGTCACTCCTATCATACACAGCTGCTTTAAAAATAGACCAAAACTCCTCCCAATTTTCTCCAGGATTAAATACAGGTAAACATAATTCTGGGAGTTTTGGCAAAGACATATTATTTGTTGGAATAGATTGAGTAACTGCCTGGTTTACACCTTTTAATTTATTCAAGGCCTGACTTTTACAAGAATCTTTTCTTCTAATTCCTAATACTGGTTAATCATAAGATTTATTTCTGTCTCATCTCCACAATTTACTAACAAATCTCCTTCATATTTTTTATAATATAATTTGTATGAATCATATCTATTCCCTAAAGCATCTAAATACAATTTTAAATCATCAGTATTCACAGTTTCTTGATTCATTAATTCCAAACATCTATTGTATGCCTTTGTTACATGACCCTTTCTAGCCTGCAATGATGATTTTTTTGCTCTAAATTCCATGTGTTTGTCATCTACATTAATTTCCTCATTTTCACCCATCGTGCAATGTATTAAATTCAACTTAATTAATAACACTGATTATGTACTTAATTATGCACTTTATAAAGGTAAATATTACAACTTACCTTGAATGAATCCTAGCTACTTGAGCTTAGCAATTACATGTAAGGAAATTATAATATAAATTTTAAATATACATAATAATAATTGAGCTTAGCTACACTTGAGCTTAGCAATTACACATGTAAGGAAATTATAATATAAATTTTAAATACACATTAATATAAATCTTAGCCACACTTGGCTTAGCATGTAAAAATTTAATATTTAAATACACTAATATAAATACACTAATATAAATACACTAATATAAATTTGCCAGCTTGGCTTAGCAAATTTAATATTATACAAATCCACTAATATAAATCACTGCCAGTATTGGTTTAGCAAATTTAGTGTTGTAATAATTATAATCCACTACACATTAAGTAAATCTGTGGACCTAACATCCACCTCCTTCTGTCATTTCACATATAATTATTAAGTAATTAATTCCCTAATTAATAACTTCACTAATTACATCCAGTTCGATCAAGGACCAACGGGCAACTGTTGTGGAAAATTAAATTTACCTGGATGTAACTCATAAGATACATACCAGTAAATGGTAACAAAGATAATTATTCTTTGTCAAGGTTACAGAGACAAGTAGGAATTTTAGAACACTAAGGTCTCAAAAAATGTCCTCCTTGGATACCTACTATAATCTATCTCTCCACAAGTCACTTTGGACCTATATTAATTTCAAATTAAATATACATCACCAGGAATTCTGGTAAAAACATTAATATAAATATGTGGACTGTATATTAAATTTAAAATGTGAATACATATACATTGAAGGAGAATTTATAATAATAAGACTCACCAATTAGTCTGGAGATTATGGTGTGTCATACCCCTCCCCCCTGCCTAAATTATGAAGAAAATACTGGCCAGAATTTCAACATAAATAGACAACTTAGCTGGGGTTCCTAAGCTGTCCTGTCCATCTGCTTAATGCTCACATTATGCAGGACTGCAAATCCAACAATTTCGGCTCCTATTTGAGAAGTTTCAAGCCACAATTTAACTTCCAGAGCGACGAAAATTTATGCACATTACATTAGCGTGCCTGTACCACATTCAAAACAATGGCGTCTCCTCCACAATGACGCTCACCCATCGCTGGTTCTTTATTTATTTACAAATTAATTTTTATTACCTACAATATAGGCCATCAGTTTACATAAAATACACTGTATTTTTGGAACAACAATCATTGTCCCATAAAAACTAAACATATCACTAATAAATGACTAGATTGTCAGAGGCTTACTAATAACATTCTTAGATCCTTAGATAAGAAGCATAAATAACAAAAAAAGGCACAATACCGTGACTGGAACGATACACAAATAACCCGCATAGAAGAGAGGAGCTTACGACGACGTTTGGGTCCGACTTGGACCATTTACAAAGTCACACTAACAGTTAGTGTGACTTTATAAATGGTCCAAGTCGGACCGTAATTAGAAGGAACTTAATAACCGAAGAAGTAAAAACTATACGTCAGTCCTCACAAGACTAATAAGAAAGTCCAAGCAACTGTACTATTCTAATAGATTCACCAAAACGAGAGGAGATATAAATAAAGGACCTGGAAGACACTCAGATTCTGGGCTGCCACAAGCTGAACAAAACCAGAGACATTGTCGAAATTCAACCAAACGTACCACAACTCCAGCCTATTGAAAGAGCTAACAAGATAAATGATTTCTTCTTAATCATAGGATCAAGTGTCGCTAGTAAAATTCCTGTCCCTTATACCCTCGTACTGCCAAAATTTTAAATATACGGAAAGAACTTAATATTCCAAGCATTAGAGATCGTGTTACTGAAAGAAATATCCTTATTGGGGTCAATATGCTTTGGACAAGGCACAGTACTAGCTCCCATCTTGTTCCTCATCCTCATATCCGACATAGACAAGGATGTCAGCCACAGCACCGTGTCTTCCTTTGCAGATGACACCCGAATCTGCATGACAGTGTCTTCCATTGCAGACACTGCAAGGCTCCAGGCGGACATCAACCAAATCTTTCAGTGGGCTGCAGAAAACAATATGAAGTTCAACGATGAGAAATTTCAATTACTCAGATATGGTAAACATGAGGAAATTAAATCTTCATCAGAGTACAAAACAAATTCTGGCCACAAAATAGAGCGAAACACCAACGTCAAAGACCTGGGAGTGATTATGTCGGAGGATGGTTAGCCCATTCAAACCCCTGCACAGAAGCCCTCCAAACTTTCCTCAGCACTGGTGAACAACCTTCCAGATGGATCGAAAAAACTGGAACCGACCTCCGCCTGAACCAGCTACATTATCTATGTCAAGTTAGGCAACAGACACACTTCTCCGCTCTATGGGATATTACCCCATTCCAAACTACCATTCCTCCATTTCCCCCCAAAACTCTTCTTAAATCACAACCATGTACTCACCTAATTGTACTCACCTAATTGTGGTTGCAGGGGTCGAGACTCAGCTCCTGGCCCCGCCTCTTCACTGATCGCTACTAGGTCCTCTCCCTCTCTGCTTCCTGAGCTTTGTCATACCTCTTCTTAAAACTATGTATGGTTCCTGCCTCCACTACTTCACTTGCTAGGCTATTCCACTTCCTGACGACTCTATGACTGAAGAAATACTTCCTAACGTCCCTGTGACTCGTCTGAGTCTTCAGCTTCCAGTTGTGACCCCTTGTTTCTGTGTCCCCTCTCTGGAACATCCTATCTCTGTCCACCTTGTCTATTCCCCGCAGTATCTTGTATGTCGTTATCATGTCTCCCCTGACCCTTCTGTCCTCCAGTGTCGTCAGTCCGATTTCCCTCAACCTTTCCTCGTACGACATTCCCCTGAGCTCTGGGACTAGCCTTGTTGCAAACCTTTGTACTTTCTCTAACTTCTTGACGTGCTTGACCAGGTGTGGGTTCCAGACTGGTGCTGCATACTCCAGTATGGGCCTAACATACACAGTGTACAGTGTCTTGAACGATTCCTTATTAAGGTATCGGAACGCTATTCTCAGGTTTGCCAGGCGCCCGTATGCTGCAGCAGTTATTTGGTTGATGTGTGCCTCCGGTGACGTGCTCGGTGTTATGGTCACCCCAAGGTCTTTCTCCCTGAGTGAGGTCTGTAGTCTTTGTCCACCTAGCCTATACTCTGTCTGCGGTCTTCTTTGCCCCTCCCCAATCTTCATGACTTTGCATTTGGCAGGGTTGAATTCGAGAAGCCAGTTTCTGGACCACATGTCCAGCCTGTCCAGGTCTCTTTGCAGTCCTGCCTCATCCTCATCCGATTTAATTCTTCTCATCAACTTCACATCATCTGCGAATAGGGACACTTCAGAGTCTATTCCTTCCATCATGTCGTTCGCATATATCAAAAATAGCACTGGTCCTAGAACTGACCCCTGTGGGACCCCGCTCGTCACAGGCGCCCACTGTGATACCTCTTCACGTACCATGACTCGTTGTTGCCTCCCTGTCAGGTATTCCCTGATCCATTGCAGTGCCCTCCCTGTTATATGCGCCTGATCCTCCAGCTTCTGCACTAATCTCTTGTGGGGAACTGTGTCAAAGGCCTTCCTGCAGTCTAGGAAAATGCAATCAACCCACCCCTCTCTCTCGTGTCTTACTTCTGTTACCTTGTCATAAAACTCCAGAAGGTTTGTGACACAGGATTTGCCTTCCATGAACCCATGCTGGTTTTCATTTATAATCTTGTTCCGTTCCAGGTGTTCCACCACTCTCCTCCTGATAATCTTCTCCATGACTTTGCACACAATACATGTCAGAGACACAGGTCTGTAGTTTAGTGCCTCATTTCTGTTTCCTTTCTTAAATATGGGGACTACATTTGCTGTCTTCCATTTCTCAGGTAGTTGCCCAGTTTCAAGGGATGTGTTGAAGATTGTGGTTAGGGGCACGCACAGCATCTCTGCTCCTTCTCTAAGGACCCATGGGGAGATGTTGTCCGGTCCCATCGCCTTTGAGGTATCAAGGTCACTTAGCAGCTTCTGCACCTCCTCCTCGGTTGTTCGTATGTCATCCAACACTTGTTGGTATATTCCCTCTTGATGTTCCCTTCTGTGCTGTCTTCCCAGAGCCCTTCCTGTCTCTACTGTAAAAACTTCCTTAAATCTCCTGTTTAGCTCCTCACATACCTCCTGATCATTTCTTGTGAGTTCTCCACCTTCTGTCCTCAGTCTGATCACCTGGTCTTTGACTGTTGTCTTCCTCCTGATGTGGCTATACAACAGTTTCGGGTCAGTCTTGATTTTCGATGCTATGTTATTTTCATACTGTCGCTGGGCCTCCCTCCTTACCTGTGCATACTCGTTCCTGGCTCTGCGACTGATCTCCCTATTTTCATGTGTTCTCTGCCTTCTGTACTTTTTCCATTCTCTATTGCACTTTGTTTTTGCCTCCTTACACCGTCGGGTAAACCAGGGGCTCGTTCTGGTCTTCCCATTGTTTCTGTTGCCCTTGGGAATAAACCTTTCCACTGCCTCCTTGCATTTTGTTGTTACATATTCCATCATTTCATTTACTGGCTTTCCTGCCAGTTCTCTGTCCCACGGAACCTCCTGCAGGAAGTTCCTCAACCCTATGTAGTCCCCTCTTTTATAGTCAGGCTTTTCCCATTCAACTCCTGTTACTCTCTCCACTTGCAACTCTACTATGTATTCAAAGCACAGAACCACGTGGTCACTAGCTCCTAGGGGACTCTCATATGTGATGTCCTCAATGTCTGAACTGCCCAGGGTGAACACAAGGTCCAATCTTGCTGGTTCATCCTCCCCTCTCACTCTGGTAGTGTCCTTAACATGTTGGTGCATGAGGTTTTCCAGCACCACATCCAACATCTTGGCTCTCCATGTTTCGGGACCCCCATGTGGCTCCAGGTTTTCCCAGTCAATCTCCCTGTGGTTGAAATCCCCCATAACCAGCAACTTTGCTCTGCTGGAGTGAGCTCTTCTTGCCACCTCAGCAAGTGTGTCCACCATTGCTCTGTTGCTCTCTTCATATTCCTCTCTTGGCCTCCTGCAGTTCTGTGGTGGATTATACATCACTGCAATGACCACCTTGTGCTCCCCAGACTGAAGTGTACCTACTATGTAGTCCCTTTCTCCTGTCTCGTCTATGCCTCCCATTTTCTCGAATTTCCATCTGTTTTTTACGAGCAGAGCAACCCCTCCTCCCCCTCTGCCCCTTCTATCTTTCCTCATGATCTGGTATCCTGGTGGGAAGATTGCATCTGTTATTGTCTCCGTGAGTTTTGTTTCTGTAACTGCTATGATGTCTGGGGACTTCTCATTGATTCTTTCTTGCCATTCCTCATATTTATTCGTTAATCCATCCGCATTTGTGTACCAAACCTTCAACTTCTGTTCTAATACTGTAACTGTGGTCCTGGGGGAATACTGGGGTTGGGAGAGCAGGAGCCCTGGTGGGGGCCTGTGGGGGGTTGCAGTGGAGGTGGAGGAAGAGCTCCCATAGGGGGTTGCTGTAGGGGTAGGGTTCGTGGTGCGGGGGGTGGGAACAGAGGGATCGGTGTGTGATGGTTGGTTTGGATTGTTCAGTTGCCTTGGGGGTGTCGTGGCTGGAGTCCTTCTGCAGGTGTTTCTGGGGGGTGTGCTTGTCCTTCCACCTGTTCCTGGGTTATTCTGCTCTCCTTTTTCATTTCCTCCCATTCCTCCTTTCGTTTTTGCACTCTCTCTTTCAGTATCATCCTTTCCTCCTGTGTTCTGTCTCGATCGAGGTACACACTCATGAACTCCTGTTTGCCTCTCAGCCGTGCTTTCTCCTGCAGGATCATGGTTCGAGATGATTATGCCTTGAAAATTACTTTGAGAGCCCGATTCCTTTTCTTTGTGAACATCCCGATTCTCCGAAAATTTGTCACCTTGGTCATGTCTCCCTCGCCTATCACCTTTATGATACCTTCAATCGCTTTTTTCTCCTCCTGCTTTCTTTCATCATAAGTTTCCCCTTCAGCTTCGTCTAGCCCATAGACAAAAACTGATCTCTCCCTTTCCACCTCCCACTGTGACTCCCATTGCATCCTCTGAGGTGTTTTAGTTCCTTCCCGTGGAGTGTTCCTTCCTTCAGTCCCTTCCCTAGCTGTGGCCCCTATGCTCATTGGTTTGTCCTTCCTGCTCACCTGTTCCTGGCCCCCACAAGTGTCTGGTAAGGTCCCTGCACATGTCCTAGTTCCTTCAATGTCTTCCAACCTCTCATTCTGTCCTAGTGTGCTCCCTGTCTTTGTTTTGGCCCCATGTGGGTTTGACAGGACCTCTGCATACAGTTTAGCTTCCATGCTCCCTTCAGACCCTTTGTCTGTGTCTGATGTAAACATTGCTGATGCTACTTCTGTATTATCTTTGTCTCTAGGCTGTTTCAGATTTCTCAGCTCCTCTTCTAATCTCTGTATCTTGGCTTCTGCTACTGTGGCATGTTGCTCCCACCTTCTGCATTCTGCTGCTAACCTCTCCTCCATCTTCCTTGCAAGCTCATCTAGCCTCCTTCCCCAGTCTTCCTCCCTTTCTTTGAGCTCTGCCTCCCAGTCCTCCCTCCCAGATTCGCCCTTCGGGCCCTTATCTTTCATCCTAGTTCTAGGTTGCCCCATTGCACCACAGAAGGAAGGGGGAGAGATGGTTAGGGGGAGGGGAATAGATGGTTAGGGGGAGTGGGGATGGATGGTTATGGGGGAGGGGGAGGATGGTTATGGGAGGGGGAGAGGTGGTTGGGGGAGGGGGTTAGATGGTTTGGGGGAGGGGTTAGATGGTTAGGGGGGGAGGGGTAGGTGGCTAGGGGGAGGGGGAGAGGTGGTTTGGGGAAGGGGGAGTACGTTTGTGTCAAGTGTATATGTACTTGTGTATGTGTGCTTGTGTATGTGTGTGTGCACGTGTGGGAGAGAGAGGGATGGGATTAAGGGGGGAGAGGGAGAGAAGGATGAGGGTAGAGTGACCCTTAGAAGCGGCGGAGGTGTGTGTGTGTGATGGGATTAGAAGGGGAGGTGGGGGGAGGGGAAAGAAGGCTGAGGGTAGAGTGACCGCTTGATAACGGGGTCCTTATGGGGGGTGTGTGTGTGTGTGTGTGTGTGTGTGTGTGTGTGTGTGTGTGTGTGTGTGTGTGTGTGTGTGTGTGTGTGTGTGTGTGTGTGTGTGTGTGTGTGTGTGTGTGTGTGTGTGTGTGTGTGTGTGTGTGTGTGTGTGTGTGTGTGTGTGTGTGTGTGTGTGTGTGTGTGTGTGTGTGTGTGTACTCACCTAATTGTACTCACCTAATTGTGGTTGCAGGGGTCGAGACTCAGCTCCTGGCCCCGCCTCTTCACTGATCGCTACTAGGTCCTCTCTCTCCCTGCTTCCATGAGCTTTATCATACCTCTTCTTAAAACTATGTATGATTCCCGCTTCCACTATGTCACTTTCTAGGCTATTCCACTGCCTGACGACGCTGTGACTGAAGAAATACTTCCTAACATCCCTTTGACTCATCTGAGTCTTCGACTTCCAATTGTGACCCCTTGTTTCTGTGTTCCATCTCTGGAACATTCTGTCTTTGTCCACCTTGTCAATTCCTCACAGTATTTTATATGTCATTATCATGTCTCCCTTGACCCTCCTGTCCTCCAGTGTCGTCAGGTTAATTTTCCTTAACCTTTCTTCATAGGCCAGTCCCCTTAGCTCTGGGACTAGCCTTGTTGCAAACCTTTGTACTTTCTCTAGCTTCTTGACGTGCTTGACCAGGTGTGGGTTCCAGACTGGTGCTGCATACTCCAGTATGGGCCTAACATACACAGTGTACAGTGTCTTGAACGATTCCTTATTAAGGTATCGGAATGCTATTCTCAGGTTTGCCAGGCGCCCGTATGCTGCAGCAGTTATTTGGTTGATGTGTGCCTCCGGTGATGTGCTCGGTGTTATGGTCACCCCAAGATCTTTCTCCATGAGTGAGGTCTGTAGTGACTTTGCATTTGGCATCTTGTTCCTTTCCAGGTGTGTGTGTGTGTGTGTGTGTGTGTGTGTGTGTATTTGTGCAGGTGTGTGTGTGTGTGTGTGTGTGTGTATGTGTGTATATGTGTGTGTATGTGTGTATGGGGGAGGTCTGATGTGTGTGTGTAATTCTGTGTTAAAAAGCGGAAATTGGCACTAGGGTCTAAAGCTTCTATAAGTGTCTACCCTTGTGTGTGTGTATGTGTGTGAGGGAGAGATGGTTAGGGGGGATAGGGGAGGGGTTGTTGTGGTTGAAAGATCTGTTATACCTTTCTGTCGTGTAGGCTCATATTTAGTCCCAGTTGTCTTTCCTAGTAATGCTACTCTCTCCACTTATTGCCCTTTCTGGATTTAAGTATCAGTTACTGCTGGTTATTATCCTATTCCTTGCTCACATTGAGAGAGGACTTCCTAGCTTCCTAAGTATTCATACTGCTAATAACTACCGGTAGTAATACTACGTTACCCCTCGCTAGTCTGCTCTACACCTCACACTCTCGTCAACACTATCTTCACCTTATCTATGCTATTTCTACCCTAATTCTGGTAATAGCTTGCAGGAGTGAGTGACCAGTATCTAACAGTGATGCAGAGACCAGAATCTGACAACATGCAACCACAATAGGTGAGCAATACTTGCGCTGGCAGCGGTGCGGTGACAGGTTGCCAGATGCTGATGACGTAGTCGTCGTACATAGGCCTTCTATCACTATTTTGGAGATCCTTCACCCGTGATGTTTATAACCATATACTTCCTGAATCTGAATTTTTCCAACTTAGAACCATTGCTGCGAGTCCTGTCTAGGCTAGATAATTTCAGCACACTATTTACATCCCCTTTATTTATTCCTGTCTTCCATTTATACACCTCAATCATATCCCCCCTAATTCTACGTCTTTCTAGAGTGCAGATTCAGGGCTCTTAGTCAATCCTCATAGGGAAGGTTTCTGATACATGGGATCAACTTTGTCATCCTCTTTTGTACATTTTCCAGATCATTTATATCCATTCTGTAATACGGTGACCAAAACTGTGCAGCATAATCAGCTTAACCAAGGATGTATAGAGTTGAAGAACAACCTGAGGACTCCTATTATTTATGCTTCTTGATATGAAGCCAAGGATTCTATTAGCTTTATTGCGAACACTTATGCACTGTTGTCTTGGTTTCAGATTACTGCTAACCAGAACTCCTAAATCTTTTTCGCAATCCGTAATATTAAGATCTACATTATTTAGTTTATATGTGGCATGGTTATTGTCCTGTCCAACATTTAGAACTTTGCATTTGTCTATATTAAACTACATCTGCCACTTCTCCGACCACTGCATCAGTCTATTCAAATCTTCCTGGAGTGCTCTAATGTCCTCATCAGAATGAATTCGACGGCCTATTTTGGTGTCATCGGCAAACTTGCTGATGTCGTTCTTTATGCCCTCATCTACATCGTTTATGTAGATTGTGAACAGCAGGGGGCCCAACACCGACCCCTGTGGAACACCGCTCGTGACGCTTCCCCACTCCGATTTCTCCCCATTTATGCAAACTCTCTGCTGCCTATTTGTCAACCATGTCTCTATCCAGGAAAAAATTTCTCCTCCTATTCCATGTGCCTTAATTTTCCTCAGTAGTCTCTGATGTGGGACCCTGTCAAAAGCCTTACTGAAGTCCATATACATTATATCATATTCATTACCATGATCTACCTCCTCAATTGAGTTTGCAAGTGCTACCACCCCATCCCTTGCATACATATCATGTTTGCCATAAAAGTTGTTCCAGTTGTCAATGAATGGGATTGCAAGTTCCTTGCAGTATGTGTCTACTCAGCAATTTACACCAATTGCCCTAGACAACCATTCATTTCCTACTCCCCTTCTAGGCAAGATGCTACATATGATTGGGACCCCTCCCTTAGACTTAATGAAATCTATAGCTGACCTGTACTTATCTAGCAGCTCTTCTCTCCTACCCTTCCCAATATCATTTCCACCAGCACTGAGACAGATAATGGGCTTGTTCCCATTACCCAACATGATATTATCCAGCCTGTTAACTATGTCCCCAACACCAGCTCCAGGGAAGCACACTCTATCTCTCATCTTATCCCTATTACAAAAAGCACGGTCAATATATCTTACCTGAGAGTCACCAACCACAAGAATGCGCTTACCTCCGTTAGCAGGGGCAGTAGTACCCTTACCTTCACTGGCCACTGAAGTACATTCATCCTGAAGAACAGAGAAGCGATTTCCTACCTTCAGATCTTCAATCTTAACTTTCTTTATTCTGATTCTCCTCCCATTACTGGGAACCACTCGCCACTTGTAGCAGGTGCTGGACTGCACCTCACTGCTGGTAGCCGTTGCTACCTCCCCACCTACAGCCTCCTCACAGCCAGAGACAGACTGCACCTCACTGCTAGAAGCCTCATTCCCCACAACTCCAGCCACCTCACACTCTCTCCCAGACCCATTGAGGTGGACCTTCAGCCTCCTAATCTCCTCCTGGAGAAGCAAGACCTCCTCCTTCAACTCTCCAACCTCCAACCGCGTTCCTCACGCGATTTCACTTTTCACTTATGATAGCATACACTTCACATTATATACACTTCACTTTATATGTATAATGGCACACAACTTGTTGTGACGTCACTGCTTCAGCAGGCCTACTACTGCCACCTTCCCTTATTGTATATTTTATTTTTCCTTTCTCTTTTTGCTAATTAACTTTTTCACTCTCTGTACTCACCTAGTTGTACTCACCTAGTTGAGGTTGCAGGGGTCGAGTCCGAGCTCCTGGCCCCGCCTCTTCACTGATCGCTACTAGGTCACTCTCCCTGAACCGTGAGCTTTATCATACCTCTGCTTAAAGCTATGTATGGATCCTGCCTCCACTACATCGCTTCCCAAACTATTCCACTTACTGACTACTCTGTGGCTGAAGAAATACTTCCTAACATCCCTGTGATTCATCTGTGTCTTCAACTTCCAACTGTGTCCCCTTGTTACTGTGTCCAATCTCTGGAACATCCTGTCTTTGTCCACCTTGTCAATTCCTCTCAGTATTTTGTATGTCGTTATCATGTCCCCCCTATCTCTCCTGTCCTCCAGTGTCGTCAGGTTGATTTCCCTTAACCTCTCCTCGTAGGACATACCTTTTAGCTCTGGGACTAGTCTTGTTGCAAACCTTTGCACTTTCTCTAGTTTCTTTACGTGCTTGGCTAGGTGTGGGTTCCAAACTGGTGCCGCATACTCCAATATGGGCCTAACGTACACGGTGTACAGGGTCCTGAACGATTCCTTATTAAGATGTCGGAATGCTGTTCTGAGGTTTGCTAGGCGCCCATATGCTGCAGCAGTTATTTGGTTGATGTGCGCTTCAGGAGATGTGCCTGGTGTTATACTCACCCCAAGATCTTTTTCCTTGAGTGAGGTTTGTAGTCTCTGGCCCCCTAGACTGTACTCCGTCTGCGGTCTTCTTTGCCCTTCCCCAATCTTCATGACTTTGCACTTGGTGGGATTGAACTCCAGTAGCCAATTACTGGACCAGGTCTGCAGCCTGTCCAGATCCCTTTGTAGTTCTGCCTGGTCTTCGATCGAATGAATTCTTCTCATCAACTTCACGTCATCTGCAAACAGGGACACTTCGGATTCTATTCCTTCCGTCATGTCGTTCACAAATACCAGAAACAGCACTGGTCCTAGGACTGACCCCTGTGGGACCCCGCTGGTCACAGGTGCCCACTCTGACACCTCGCCACGTACCATGACTCGCTGCTGTCTTCCTGACAAGTATTCCCTGATCCATTGTAGTGCCTTCCCTGTTATCCCTGCTTGGTCCTCCAGTTTTTGCACTAATCTCTTGTGTGGAACTGTGTCAAACGCCTTCTTGCAGTCCAAGAAAATGCAATCCACCCACCCCACTCTCTCTTGTCTTACTGCTGTCACCATGTCATAGAACTCCAGTAGGTTTGTGACACAAGATTTCCCGTCCCTGAAATCATGTTGGCTGCTGTTGATGAGATCATTCCTTTCTAGGTGTTCCACCACTCTTCTCCTGATAATCTTCTCCATGACTTTGCATACTATACATGTTAGTGACACTGGTCTGTAGTTTAGTGCTTCATGTCTGTCTCCTTTTTTAAAGATTGGGACTACATTTGCTGTCTTCCATGCCTCAGGCAATCTCCCTGTTTCGATAGATGTATTGAATATTGTTGTTAGGGGTACACATAGCGCCTCTGCTCCCTCTCTCAGGACCCATGGAGAGATGTTATCCGGCCCCATTGCCTTTGAGGTATCTAGCTCACTCAGAAGCCTCTTCACTTCTTCCTTGGTTGTGTGTACTGTGTCCAGCACTTGGTGGTGTGCCCCACCTCTCTGTCTTTCTGGAGCCCCTTCTGTCTCCTCTGTGAACACTTCTTTAAATCTCTTGTTGAGTTCCTCACTTACTTCATGGTCATTTCTTGTTGTCTCTCCTCCTTCCTTCCTTAGCCTGATTACCTGGTCCTTGACTGTTGTTTTCCTCCTGATGTGGCTGTATAACAGTTTTGGGTCAGATTTGGCTTTCGCTGCTATGTCGTTTTCATATTGTCGTTGGGCCTCCCTTCTTATCTGTGCATATTCATTTCTGGCTCTACGACTGCTCTCCTTATTCTCCTGGGTCCTTTGCATTCTATATTTCTTCCATTTCCTAGCACACTTGGTTTTTGCCTCCGTGCACCTTTGGGTGAACCATGGGCTCATCCTGGCTTTTTCATTAGTCCTGTTACCCTTGGGTATAAACCTCTCCTCAGCCTCCTTGCACATTGTTGCTACATATTCCATCATCTCATTAACTGACTTCCCTGCCAGTTCTCTGTCCCACTGAACCCCGTTCAGGAAGTTCCTCATTCCCGTGTAGTCCCCTTTCTTGTAGTTTGGCTTCATTCATCCTGGCCTTCCTGCTTCCCCCTCCACTTGTAGCTCTACTGTGTATTCGAAGCTTAAAACCACATGATCGCTGGCCCCAAGGGGTCTTTCATATGTGATGTCCTCAATATCTGCACTACTCAAGGTGAATACTAGGTCCAGTCTTGCTGGTTCATCCTCTCCTCTCTCTCTTGTAGTGTCCCTTACGTGTTGGTGCATGAAGTTTTCCAGTACCACCTCCATCATCTTAGCCCTCCATGTGTCTTGGCCCCCATGTGGCTCCAAGTTCTCCCAATCGATCTCCTTGTGGTTAAAGTCGCCCATGATTAGGAGCTTTGCCCTGCATGCATGAGCTCTTCTGGCCACTGCAGCCAGTGTGTCAACCATAGCTCTATTGCTCTCGTCATAGTCTTGCCTTGGCCTTCTGCTGTTCTGTGGTGGGTTATACAT
>NW_027197998.1:0-27500 GCF_038502225.1 Cherax quadricarinatus
TCTATTCCTTCCGTCATGTCGTTCACAAATACCAGAAACAGCACTGGTCCTAGGACTGACCCCTGTGGGACCCCGCTGGTCACAGGTAGGTAGGTATGTGTGTGTGTGTGTGTGTGTGTGTGTGTGTGTGTGTGTGTGTGTGTGTGTGTGTGTGTGTGTGTGTGTGTGTGTGTGTGTGTGTGTGTGTGTGTGTGTGTGTGTGTGTGTGTGTGTGGTGCGTGCGTGCTTGCGTGCGTGCGTGCGTGCGTGCGTGCGTGCGTGCGTGCAGTGAGGGATACACATCTCTCGATGTACATAACATTAATTCCACAACCCATAATTGAAAAAAAAATTAACCCCAGACGACATCTCTATCTATCGTGAACCATTGCGAAGCCGCGGGTAGACAACGATCCCGGCCGGCCGGACGGACCGAAACATCAACCCCCGGACCGAAACATGGACCACCTTCAATAGCTAGCGGGTTAGTGGTGAATAATAGATTATATCGTTCCATTGACTTAGCCGTGTGTGATGATTGTGAGGGTCAATAATACCGGCGTGGCAACTAGCAGTGCGAAGCCAGAGTGCCTCGAGCCTCGACCCTCAGTTGACCTCGTGAGGTGAGAGAGGCTGGGTGCAGCTCACACTACTTCCCCTCATACCGCCTCTTATACTCCACTTACCCCTCGTTAAAACCCCTCTAATGAACCATTATACCTAGCCTCGTGTGTGTGCAGTTTGACAACGACTCTCTCTCGCTACCGTAACAACACAGATAATTTATATATATAATATTGGCAAGAGAATAAAATATAAAAATACACTTTTTTTTTTTGAGTGACGTCTGGAAAGAAAGAAATTAATTATAATCTGGAAACTGGATTTTTAACAGTGAGTGTTAGTGGTACAAGACAGTCAGTGTGACTGAGGGTGAGACTGTGACTGAGGGTGAGACTGTGACTGAGAGGTGAGACTGTGACTGAGAGGTGAGACAGTCACTGACTCAGCGTTAAGGAGGCGCCAAGAACTCACCCAGTTAAAGGTATTTTTTTTCTCATGTGATTGATTTAAAAGATTTTTTCAGTCTCTAAATGAGACTAATTTCAGGTCAAGTTATTGTATGTATGTATATATATATATATATATATATATATATATATATATATATATATATATATATATATATATATATATATATATATATATATATATATATATATATATATATATATTAACCGTGATCATTGGTCCTGACTAAATTTCGATAACTGTGGTTGATCTCAAGTGATTGTGGTTGTAATCATCAGTGATTGTGGTTGCAGTCACCAGGGATTGTGGGTATAATTACCAGTTATTGTGGTTGTAATCAGTGATTGTGAGTGTAATCCATAATGATTGTTGTTGTAATCACTAGTGATTCTGGTTGTAATCACTAGTGATTGTGTCTAATCATGAGTGGTTGTGATTGTATGTACCAGTGATTATGGTTGTAATCATCACTGATTGTGGTTGTAATCACTAGGGATTGTGGCTGTAATTATTAGTAAACTGTGGTTTTTTAACTACCAGTGATTGTGATTGTAACTGCCAGTGATTAAGATCCTAATCCTCAGTGGTTATGATTGTAACTACAAATGATTGCAGTTGTAACCATCAGTGATTGTGGTTGTAACATCAGTGATTGTAGTTGTAACCATCAGTGATTGTGATTGTAACATCAGTGAATGTGGTTATAACATCAGTGATTGTTGTTGTAACATTAGTGATTGTAGCTGTAACCATCAGTGATTGTTATTGCAACATCAGTGATTGTGGTGGTAACACCAGTGATCAGTGATTGTGATTGTAACATCAGTGATTGTAATTGTAACCATCAGTGACTGACGGTAACATCAGTGCTTGTGCTTGTAACATCAGTGCTTGTGCTTGTAACATCAGTGATTGTGCTTGTAACATCAGTGCTTGTGCTTGTAACATCAGTGATTGTGGTTGTAACATCAGTGATTGTGGTTGTAACATCAGAATGCAGTTGTAGCCATCAATGATTGTGGTTGTAACATCATTGATTGTGGTTGTAACATCAGTGATTGTAGTTGTAACATCAGAATGCAGTTGTAGCCATCAATGATTGTGGTTGTAACATCATTGATTGTGGTTGTAACATCAGTGATTGCAGTTGTAACCATCAGTGATTGTGGTTGTAACATCAGTGATTGTAGTTGTAACATAAGTGACTAACATCAGTGATTGCAATTGTAACCATCACTGATTGTGATTCTAACCACTAGTGATTGTGGTTCTGACATCAGTGATTGTGGTTCTGACTTCAGTGATTGTGGGTCTGACTTCAGTGATTGTGGTTCTGACATCAATGATTGTGGTTCTGACTTCATTGATTGTGGTTCTCACATAAGTGATTATGGTTTTAACAATAGTGATTGTGTTTCTAACATCAGTGATTGTGGTTGTAACACCAGTGATTGTGGTTGTAAAATCAGCGATTGTAGTTGTATCAGTGATTGTGGTTGTAACATCAGTGATTGTAGTATCCATCAGTGATTGTGGTTGCAATATCAGCGATTGTAGTTGTAACATCAGTGATTGTGGTTGTAACATCAGTGATTGTAGTGTCCATCAGTGATTGTGGTTATAACACCAGTGATTGTGGTTGTAACATCAGCGATTGTAGTTGTAACATCAGTGATTGTGGTTGTAACATCAGTGATTGTGGTTATAACACCAGTGATTGTGGTTGTAACATCCCTGACTGTGGTTCTGACTTCAGTGATTGTGGTTCTGACATCAGTGATTGTGGCTGTAGCCATCAGTGATTGTGGTTGTAGCATCAGTGATTATGGCTGTAACAGCAGTGATTTTGGTTGCAGCATCTGTGACTGTGATTCTGACGTCAGTGATTGTGGTTCAAACATCAGTAATTGTGGTTCTAACATCAGTGATTGTAGTTCTAACATCAGTGATTGTGGTTCTGACTTCAGTGATTGTGGTTCTAACGTCAGTGATTGTGCTTCTGATTTCAGTAATTGTGGCTGTAACCATCAGACCCAGTGATTGTAAAAGATTCAGTGATTGCATAAAATTCAGTGATAGAATAAGATTCAATGACTATAAAATTCAGTGATAGAATAAGATTCAGTGAGCACATTAGCGTGACAGACTAACGCACTTGCCGTGTGCTGGTGTGAAAGGCTGAGGTGGCTGTAACAGCCGCTAAACTTCAAAGAAGTTATTTGCCAGTCTCAATTAACCAGCTGAGCGGCCAAGCAAGTAACAGCTAAGCTTAGCTGTGCTAAGCTATATATATATATACACACACACACGCGAGGTGCAAGGTCCGTGTCAGCGCGTGTCATTTTAAACGTAGTTTCCCCCTTCCTCGTGTTTCAAGTCATTATGAAGAGTGACTGCATTCGTTTGGAAAAAAATATTAAAAGCGTATTTTGTACATCAAATGGATCAGTAATTTAAGACTGAACATTAGACTAATTGAATAATATGACATAGTTTTCTCTCGTCTAATTAATATTGTGATTTTTTTTTTAAGAAGAGGAAAACTTTACATATTAATCTCTAATAGTTAATATTGATGATAATGATAATAAATTTGTCGTTTAGATATAGTGAAACACAGATCGACACCATGCCTAACCCTTCTAGGGTAGGGTAGGTGCCTGAGCCCGAGCCTTTAGCTCATAAGACTGTCATTCCCATTGCCCCTTTGCGGCGGGGATGGCAGACCAGAGAGGCCTAGCTTGTGGCTAGGCCTGGGGACAGTTGGTCCCAAAGATGAGGAGGTACTTGTGCCTCCTCCCATGGGAGACTTAGGTCTCAGACACTCCCTAAAGAGGGAGTCAAGGCCGGGCCACCACTTGGAAAAGGCCCGGGCCGGGAGAATACCGGCGAATATTTAAGAAGAAGTGAAAGACACGATCGACACCATGCCTAACCCTTCTAGGGTAGGGTAGGTGCCTGAGCCCGAGCTTACAGCTCACGAGATTGTCATTCCCATCAGCCGCCTTGGGGCGGGGATGGCAGACCAGAGAGGCCTATAGCTTGTGGCTAGGCCTCGGGACATTTGGTCCCGAAGATGAGGAGGTACGACTTAGGTCTCAGACACTCCCTAGACAGGGAGCCAAGGCCGGGCCAGCACTTGGAAAAGGGCCAGGCCGAATATCGGCGAATCTTTAATAATAATAAAGTGAGAGACGATTATTATTATACAAATGATCATAATTTTTAAAGGGGTGGACCGGTAAGCCAGCGGAAGGCCTCGGTCGGATGACCAAAAGCTCCAATGGCGGGTCATCTGACTAAGACCCGCGTTAGGAAACATTTGTCCTGTTTCCTGACGAACCTTACCTAACCTAACCTAACCTAACCTAACCCTGAGAGACGATTACTAACCCTTAAAGTATAGGTTTAAGTGAACGCTTCAGAATGTACTTATATCCTGTGGCTGGTTGACTGGACTTAAGAGGTCCTGTAAGAACCCCTTGTGGGTTCTTACCTGTGAGTTCTAGTCTTGTCTTTTATGCAGCCTTCGCGTATCCATAGACCTTAAATTCCATTAAACAACCACAGAATATGCAGTATATGCTGAATTTTCACTTTCATCCAGACTTTAAGGGTTAAAGTAACCTTGTGTGATGGTGAGAAATGAAAGGCAGGTTCAATGATCCTTCTGTAGTCGATAGGCTTTAAGCCCCATTAATCAGCCATATATATTCAATTATAGAATACGAGTATATACACCCATTGGTGTAGGGTTTTGTGTGTATATACAGTGATAGTTTTTAATAATTTTAGGAATTAAAGTATATTCTTGATTGGCGATGAGCAGGTGACATGCAGGCTTAATGACCCTAGGGCAGCCGGCAGGCTTTCAACCTCATGAATCAGCGAACCACACAGTAAAGTGTATGTCTCTTGATGTGAATTCACAGAGGGCAAGTGTGTATGCAATGTTAGAAGGAGTGTATGTCTTAGTATACTTACCACACTCGTCACTGTGGCAAAGCCCACTTTACTTAATCCCAACCAAAGAGGTCATGCCAAAAAAATCTTACTTACCTCTGTTCCTAATTTTTCACAGCTCTCTTCCTCGCCCGACCATCCACCTCCCCATCTGTCCAACCTCCTTAAGGACTAATAAAATAAATCCCAGGATGTATAAGATTAAAGTCTACTTTTATCAATGCATTAGGCATTAAGGCATCATAAAAGGTGATGTACAGGTGACGGACAGTCTTGATGACCCTCGTGTAGTCACTGGTGATGTACAGGTGACTTACAGTCTTGATGACCCTCGCGTAGTCACTGGTGATGTAAAGGTGACTTACAGTCTTGATGACCCTCGTGTAGTCACTGGTGATGTACAGGTGACTTACAGTCTTGATGATCCTCGTGTAGTCACTGGTGATGTACAGGTGACTTACAGTCTTGATGACCCTCGTGTAGTCACTGGTGATGTACAGGTGACTTACAGTCTTGATGATCCTCGTGTAGTCACTGGTGATGTACAGGTGACTTACAGTCTTGATGACCCTCGTGTAGTCACTGGTGATGTACAGGTGACTTACAGTCTTGATGATCCTCGTGTAGTCACTGGTGATGTACAGGTGACTTACAGTCTTGATAACCCTCGTGTAGTCACTGGTGATGTACAGGTGACTTACAGTCTCGATGATCCTCGTGTAGTCACTGGTGATGTACAGGTGACTTACAGTCTTGATGACCCTCGTGTAGTCACTGGTGATGTACAGGTGACTTACAGTCTTGATGACCCTCGTGTAGTGACTGGTGATGCACAGGTGACTTACAGTCTTGATGACCCTCGTGTAGTGACTGGTGATGCACAGGTGACTTACAGTCTTGATGACCCTCGTGTAGTCACTGGTGATGTACAGGTGACTTACAGTCTTGATGACCCTCGTGTAGTGACTGGTGATGTACAGGTGACTTACAGTCTTGATGACCCTCGTGTAGTCACTGGTGATGTACAGGTGACTTACAGTCTTGATGACCCTCGTGTAGTCACTGGTGATGTACAGGTGACTTACAGTCTTGATGACCCTCGTGTAGTCACTGGTGATGTACAGGTGACTTACAGTCTTGATGATCCTCGTGTAGTCACTGGTGATGTACAGGTGACTTACAGTCTTGATGACCCTCGTGTAGTCACTGGTGATGTACAGGTGACTTACAGTCTTGATGATCCTCGTGTAGTCACTGGTGATGTACAGGTGACTTACAGTCTTGATAACCCTCGTGTAGTCACTGGTGATGTACAGGTGACTTACAGTCTTGATGATCCTCGTGTAGTCACTGGTGATGTACAGGTGACTTACAGTCTTGATGACCCTCGTGTAGTCACTGGTGATGTACAGGTGACTTACAGTCTTGATGACCCTCGTGTAGTCACTGGTGATGTACAGGTGACTTACAGTCTTGATGACCCTCGTGTAGTCACTGGTGATGTACAGGTGACTTACAGTCTTGATGACCCTCGTGTAGTCACTGTTGATGTACAGGTGACTTACAGTCTTGATGACCCTCGTGTAGTCACTTGTGATGTACAGGTGACGGACAGTCTTGATGATGCTCGTGTAGTCACTGGTGATGTACAGGTGACTTACAGTCTTGATGACCCTCGTGTAGTCACTGGTGATGTACAGGTGACTTACAGTCTTGATGATCCTCGTGTAGTCACTGGTGATGTACAGGTGACTTACAGTCTTGATGACCCTCTTGTAGTGACTGGTGATGTACAGGTGACTTACAGTCTTGATGACCCTCGTGTAGTCACTGGTGATGTACAGGTGACTTACAGTCTTGATGATCCTCGTGTAGTCACTGGTGATGTACAGGTGACTTACAGTCTTGATGACCCTCGTGTAGTCACTGGTGATGTACAGGTGACTTACAGTCTTGATGACCCTCGTGTAGTCACTGGTGATGTACAGGTGACTTACAGTCTTGATGACCCTCGTGTAGTGACTGGTGATGCACAGGTGACTTACAGTCTTGATGACCCTCGTGTAGTCACTGGTGATGTACAGGTGCTTTACAGTCTTGATGACCCTCGTGTAGTGACTGGTGATGTACAGGTGACTTACAGTCTTGATGACCCTCGTGTAGTCACTGGTGATGTACAGGTGACTTACAGTCTTGATGACCCTCGTGTAGTCACTGGTGATGTACAGGTGACTTACAGTCTTGATGACCCTCGTGTAGTCACTGGTGATGTACAGGTGACTTACAGTCTTGATGACCCTCGTGTAGTCACTGGTGATGTACAGGTGACTTACAGTCTTGATGACCCTCGTGTAGTCACTGGTGATGTACAGGTGACTTACAGTCTTGATGACCCTCGTGTAGTCACTGGTGATGTACAGGTGACTTACAGTCTTGATGACCCTCGTGTAGTCACTGGTGATGTACAGGTGACTTACAGTCTTGATGACCCTCGTGTAGTCACTGGTGATGTACAGGTGACTTACAGTCTTGATGACCCTCGTGTAGTCACTGGTGATGTACAGGTGACTTACAGTCTTGATGACCCTCGTGTAGTCACTGGTGATGTACAGGTGACTTACAGTCTTGATGACCCTCGTGTAGTCACTGGTGATGTACAGGTGACTTACAGTCTTGATGACCCTCGTGTAGTCACTGGTGATGTACAGGTGACTTACAGTCTTGATGACCCTCGTGTAGTCACTGGTGATGTACAGGTGACTTACAGTCTTGATGACCCTCGTGTAGTCACTGGTGATGTACAGGTGACTTACAGTCTTGATGACCCTCGTGTAGTCACTGGTGATGTACAGGTGACTTACAGTCTTGATGACCCTCGTGTAGTCACTGGTGATATACAGGTGACTTACAGTCATGATGACCCTCGTGTAGTCACTGGTGATGTACAGGTGACTTACAGTCTTGATGACCCTCGTGTAGTCACTGGTGATGTACAGGTGACTTACAGTCTTGATGACCCTCGTGTAGTCACTGGTGATGTACAGGTGACTTACAGTCTTGATAACCCTCGTGTAGTCACTGGTGATGTACAGGTGACTTACAGTCTTGATGACCCTCGTGTAGTCACTGGTGATGTACAGGTGACTTACAGTCTTGATGACCCTCGTGTAGTCACTGGTGATGTAAAGGTGACTTACAGTCTTGATGATCCTCGTGTAGTCACTGGTGATGTACAGGTGACTTACAGTCTTGATGACCCTCGTGTAGTCACTGGTGATGTACAGGTGACTTACAGTCTTGATAACCCTCGTGTAGTCACTGGTGATGTACAGGTGACTTACAGTCTTGATGACCCTCGTGTAGTCACTGGTGATGTACAGGTGACTTACAGTCTTGATGACCCTCGTGTAGCCACTGGTGATGTACAGGTGACTTACAGTCTTGATAACCCTCGTGTAGTCACTGGTGATGTACAGGTGACTTACAGTCTTGATGACCCTCGTGTAGTCACTGGTGATGTACAGGTGACTTACAGTCTTGATGACCCTCGTGTAGTCACTGGTGATGTACAGGTGACTTACAGTCTTGATGACCCTCGTGTAGTCACTGGTGATGTACAGGTGACTTACAGTCTTGATGACCCTCGTGTAGTCACTGGTGATGTACAGGTGACTTACAGTCTTGATGATCCTCGTGTAGTCACTGGTGATGTACAGGTGACTTACAGTCTTGATGACCCTCGTGTAGTCACTGGTGATGTACAGGTGACTTACAGTCTTGATGATCCTCGTGTAGTCACTGGTGATGTACAGGTGACTTACAGTCTTGATGATCCTCGTGTAGTCACTGGTGATGTACAGGTGACTTACAGTCTTGATGATCCTCGTGTAGTCACTGGTGATGTACAGGTGACTTACAGTCTTGATGACCCTCGTGTAGTCACTGGTGATGTACAGGTGACTTACAGTCTTGATGACCCTCGTGTAGTCACTGGTGATGTACAGGTGACTTACAGTCTTGATGACCCTCGTGTAGTCACTGGTGATGTACAGGTGACTTACAGTCTTGATGATCCTCGTGTAGTCACTGGTGATGTACAGGTGACTTACAGTCTTGATGACCCTCGTGTAGTCACTGGTGATGTACAGGTGACTTACAGTCTTGATGACCCTCGTAAAGTCACTGGTGATGTACAGGTGACTTACAGTCTTGATGATCCTCGTGTAGTCACTGGTGATGTACAGGTGACTTACAGTCTTGATGACCCTCGTGTAGTCACTGGTGATGTACAGGTGACTTACAGTCTTGATGACCCTCGTGTAGTCACTGGTGATGTACAGGTGACGGACAGTCTTGATGACCCTCGTGTAGTCACTGGTGATGTACAGGTGACTTACAGTCTTGATGACCCTCGTGTAGTCACTGGTGATGTACAGGTGACTTACAGTCTTGATGATCCTCGTAAAGTCACTGGTGATGTACAGGTGACTTACAGTCTTGATGATCCTCGTGTAGTCACTGGTGATGTACAGGTGACTTACAGTCTTGATGACCCTCGTGTAGTCACTAGTGATGTACAGGTGACTTACAGTCTTGATGATCCTCGTAAAGTCACTGGTGATGTACAGGTGACTTACAGTCTTGATGATCCTCGTGTAGTCACTGGTGATGTACAGGTGACGGACAGTCTTGATGACCCTCGTGTAGTCACTAGTGATGTACAGGTGACTTACAGTCTTGATGATCCTCGTAAAGTCACTGGTGATGTACAGGTGACTTACAGTCTTGATGATCCTCGTAAAGTCACTGGTGATGTACAGGTGACTTACAGTCTTGATGACCCTCGTGTAGTCACTGGTGATGTACAGGTGACTTACAGTCTTGATGACCCTCGTGTAGTCACTAGTGATGTACAGGTGACTTACAGTCTTGATGACCCTCGTGTAGTCACTAGTGATGTACAGGTGACTTACAGTCTTGATGACCCTCGTAAAGTCAATAACTTAAAAGCAGAATTATACAATTATTATTGTAGTAATATACTAGAGGCAGTACTAACTTTATTGAGTTGATAGTAAAGTTAACCTTATTAAGTGGATTGTGCAATGGAGATAATTTCATTTATTTTCCGTAATTTGTTTTAAAAGGTATTTTTGGTTTATTATTATTATTATTATTATTATTATTATTATTATTATTATTATTATTATTATTATTATTATTATTATTATTATTATTATTATTATTATTATTATTATTATTACTATTATTATTATTTTTAATAATATTAATAATAATAATAATAATAATAATAATAATAATAATAATAATAATAATAATAATAATAATATTATTATTATTATTATTATGTGAGGAAATCACGTGTAGGAAGCTTACAGGGCATTACCTGAATTCATTCATTCATTCATTAGAGATTCGCCGGTACTTCCGGCCCGGGTCTTCTCCATATGGCGACCCGGCTTACCTGAATTATTACTTGCAAGTAATTTGGGTGATGTAAGTGGGACTTAAGTCACATCAGGGCGCTGAACTGTAACTTTCTCGATGCACACTCCTTATCACTCTCACAAAAAGCTAGACCTGACATTAAATTAGTAATTATAGTATTAAAACCAGCTACTCTGGTAAATTAAAGTTGTGTGGACTGTATATGATTAGGCTTGCTGGGTGCACAGACTATAATTACAGATACTAGGGAAGGTTTTCTCCTAACCATAGCATTAGAACAATAAATTTTATACACATTAACATACCATTTGTCACAGGAAGACACTTAGTGCTGATGGAATACACCCTAATATTACCCTAACAATTAAGATTTACGATGGCCACCGCAAAACTACTGTACATTATGGGTAAGCATCACTTGGCTAAGGTATGTTGTTAGAAGGATTCACTGTAGTCCTCTATTTTTCAGTCCTGGTTATCGAATTGTAAGGGCTTTCCACATTTTTTATCCCAATTTTTCAGCAGGAACGTGTCAGTAATTTCTAAATTCCAGACTGAGGCCGATATACACCAAATGACCCTCGAGAACGTCTGATTATATTGCACAATTCAGTCCAGTGTTCATACATTAAATTCAATATGGCGTCTCCCTCTGGCGTCACTCGGCAGCTCTTCTACACCCTCCTCACTCGAAATTTCTTGAAAGGGTCATATCAGCATCATATTTTCTTACACTATTATATTATTCATTAATTTGCTCTACATATAGGAAATTATGTAACAAAATCCACAATTACTATGTTTATTATTATTATTATTACTGTATTATTAATCTATTTAATTTCGGCTAATAAGTGAATCATGGCACTCTTTTCCCTTAGAGTTTAAAATGACTGGATTAAATTTTTTGGTTAGGTTGGCTTAGAATGGGTTGGGTTAGGATGGGTTACAACCTAACCTAGCCTACCCAAAAGTAAGCTAACCTAGCTTACCCGAGAGTAAGCTAACGTAGATGTACCCGAACTAAACCTAACCTTGCCTAATTTAAAATTAATAATAAAAAATAATGCTTTTAATTAAGGCACTTCTCACAGCACGCAAGTTATGTCCAGTCAATAAAACACTTAATAATATTGACCAGTCAATAAAACACTTAATAATATTGACCAGTCAATAAAACACTTAATAATATTGACCAGTCAATAAAACACTTAATAATATTGACCAGTCAATAAAACACTTAATAATATTGACCAGTCAATAAAACACTTAATAATATTGACCAGTCAATAAAACAATATTGACCAGTGAGATGATCAACACAGTCTATGGAGCTGTTATAATCTATGCTGACCAATACTATTAAAGTAATTATTACTTTTAAAACAGATCTTGACCAATACAATTACTACTACCAGTATTATTATTACTACTACTACCACTATTACTACTACTACTACTACCACCACAATCACTACTACTACTACTACATATGGTAACTAATTATTATTATTATTATTATTATTATAATTTTGGGATTATTATAATTATTATTACACAGATATAGTGACAGTAATGACCTCACTTGACAGCATCGCTGCAGGTCCATCTACTGGCAGTGATGACCTCACTTGACAGCATCGCTGCAGGTCCATCAACTGGCAGTAATGACCTCACTTGACAGCATCGCTGCAGGTCCATCAACTGGCAGTGATGACCTCACTTGACAGCATCGCTGCAGGTCCATCAACTGGCAGTGATGACCTCACTTGACAGCATCGTTGCAGGTCCATCAACTGGCAGTGATGACCTCACTTGACAGCATCGCTGCAGGTCCATCTACTGGCAGTGATGACCTCACTTGACAGCATCGCTGCAGGTCCATCAACTGGCAGTAATGACCTCACTTGACAGCATCGCTGCAGGTCCATCAACTGGCAGTGATGACCTCACTTGACAGCATCGTTGCAGGTCCATCAACTGGCAGTGATGACCTCACTTGACAGCATCGCTGCAGGTCCATCAACTGGCAGTGATGACCTCACTTGACAGCATCGTTGCAGGTCCATCAACTGGCAGTGATGACCTCACTTGACAGCATCGTTGCAGGTCCATCAACTGGCAGTAATGACCTCACTTGACAGCATCTCTGCAGGTCCATCAACTGGCAGTGATGACCTCACTTGACAGCATCGTTGCAGGTCCATCTACTGGCAGTGATGACCTCACTTGACAGCATCGTTGCAGGTCCATCAACTGGCAGTAATGACCTTACTTGACAGCATCGTTGCAGGTCCATCAACTGGCAGTGATGACCTCACTTGACAGCATCGTTGCAGGTCCATCAACTGGCAGTGATGACCTCACTTGACAGCATCGTTGCAGGTCCATCAACTGGCAGTAATGACCTCACTTGACAGCATCGCTGCAGGTCCATCAACTGGCAGTGATGACCTCACTTGACAGCATCGTTGCAGGTCCATCAACTGGCAGTAATGACCTCACTTGACAGCATCGTTGCAGGTCCATCAACTGGCAGTAATGACCTCACTTGACAGCATCGCTGCAGGTCCATCAACTGGCAGTGATGACCTCACTTGACAGCATCGTTGCAGGACCATCAACTGGCAGCAATGACCTCACTTGACAGCATCGCTACAGGTCCATCAACTGGCAGTTATGATCTCACTTGACAGCATCGCTGCAGGTCCATCAACTGGCAGTAATGACCTTACTTGACAGCATCGTTGCAGGTCCATCAACTGGCAGTGATGACCTCACTTGACAGCATCGCTGCAGGTCCATCAACTGGCAGTCATGACCTCACTTGACAGCATCGTTGCAGGTCCATCAACTGGCAGTGATGACCTCACTTGACAGCATCGTTGCAGGTCCATCAACTGGCAGTGATGACCTCCCTTGACAGCATCGCTGCAGGTCCATCAACTGGCAGTGATGACCTCACTTGACAGCATCGTTGCAGGTCCATCAACTGGCAGTGATGACCTCATTGACAGCATCGCTGCAGGTCCATCAACTGGCAGTGATGACCTCACTTGACAGCATCGTTGCAGGTCCATCAACTGGCAGTGATGACCTCACTTGACAGCATCGTTGCAGGTCCATCAACTGGCAGTGATGACCTCACTTGACAGCATCGCTGCAGGTCCATCAACTGGCAGTGATGACCTCACTTGACAGCATCGTTGCAGGTCCATCAACTGGCAGTGATGACCTCACTTGACAGCATCGTTGCAGGTCCATCAACTGGCAGTGATGACCTCACTTGACAGCATCGCTGCAGGTCCATCAACTGGCAGTGATGACCTCACTTGACAGCATCGTTGCAGGTCCATCAACTGGCAGTGATGACCTCACTTGACAGCATCGCTGCAGGTCCATCAACTGGCAGTGATGACCTCACTTGACAGCATCGTTGCAGGTCCATCAACTGGCAGTGATGACCTCACTTGACAGCATCGTTGCAGGTCCATCAACTGGCAGTGATGACCTCACTTGACAGCATCGCTGCAGGTCCATCAACTGGCAGTGATGACCTCACTTGACAGCATCGTTGCAGGTCCATCAACTGGCAGTGATGACCTCACTTGACAGCATCGTTGCAGGTCCATCAACTGGCAGTGATGACCTCACTTGACAGCATCGCTGCAGGTCCATCAACTGGCAGTGATGACCTCACTTGACAGCATCGTTGCAGGTCCATCAACTGGCAGTAATGACCTCACTTGACAGCATCGCTGGAGGTCCATCAACTGGCAGTAATGACCTCACTTGACAGCATCGCTGGAGGTCCATCAACTGGCAGTAATGACCTCACTTGACAGCATCGTTGCAGGTCCATCAACTGGCAGTAATGACCTCACTTGACAGCATCGTTGGAGGTCCATCAAATGGCAGTGATGACCTCACTTGACAGCATCGTTGCAGGTCCATCAAATGGCAGTAATGACCTCACTTGACAGCATCGTTGCAGGTCCATCAACTGGCAGTGATGACCTCACTTGACAGCATCGCTGCAGGTCCATCAACTGGCAGTGATGACCTCACTTGACAGCATCGTTGCAGGTCCATCAATTGGCAGTAATGATCTCGCTTGACAGCATCGTTGCAGGTCCAGCAACTGGCAGTGATGACCTCACTTGACAGCATCGCTGCAGGTCCATCAACTGGCAGTGATGATCTCACTTGACAGCATCGCTGGACGTCCATCAACTGGCAGTAATGACCTCACTTGACAGCATCGTTGCAGGTCCATCAACTGGCAGTAATGACCTCAATTGACAGAATCGTTGCAGGTCCATCAACTGGCAGTGATGACCTCACTTGACAGCATCGTTGCAGGTCCATCAATTGGCTGTAATGATCTCGCTTGACAGCATCGTTGCAGGTCCATCAACTGGCAGTGATGACCTCACTTGACAGCATCGTTGCAGGTCCATCAACTGGCAGTAATGACCTCACTTGACAGCATCGTTGCAGGTCCATCAACTGGCAGTGATGACCTCACTTGACTGCATCGTTGCAGGTCCATCAACTGGCAGTAATGGTCTCACTTGACAGCATCGCTGCAGGTCCATCAACTGGCAGTGATGACCTCACTTGACAGCATCGTTGCAGGTCCATCAACTGGCAGTAATGACCTCACTTGACAGCATCGTTGCAGATCCATCAACTGGCAGTAATGATCTCACTTGACAGCATCGATGCAGGTGCATCAACTGGCAGTGATGACCTCACTTGACAGCATCGTTGCAGGTCCATCAACTGGCTGTAATGACCTCACTTGACAGCATCGTTGCAGGTCCATCAACTGGCAGTAATGATCTCACTTGACAGCATCGCTGCAGGTCCATCAACTGGCAGTGATGACCTCACTTGACAGCATCGTTGCAGGTCCATCAACTGGCAGTGATGACCTCACTTGACAGCATCGTTGCAGGTCCATCAACTGGCAGTGATGACCTCACTTGACAGCATCGTTGCAGGTCCATCAACTGGCAGTAATGACCTCATTGACAGCATCGTTCAGGTCCATCAACTGGCAGTGATGACCTCACTTGACAGCATCGTTGCAGGTCCATCAACTGGCATTAATGACCTTACTTGACAGCATCGTTGCAGGTCCATCAACTGGCAGTGATGACCTCACTTGACAGCATCGTTGCAGGTCCATCAACTGGCAGTAATGACCTCACTTGACAGCATCGTTGCAGGTCCATCAACTGGCAGTGATGACCTCACTTGACAGCATCGTTGCAGGTCCATCAACTGGCAGTGATGACCTCACTTGACAGCATCGTTGCAGGTCCATCAACTGGCAGTGATGACCTCACTTGACAGCATCGCTGCAGGTCCATCAACTGGCAGTGATGACCTCACTTGACAGCATCGTTGCAGGTCCATCAACTGGCAGTGATGACCTCACTTGACAGCATCATTGCAGGTCCATCAACTGGCAGTAATGACCTCACTTGACAGCATCGCTGCAGGTCCATCAACTGACAGTGATGACCTCACTTGACAGCATCATTGCAGGTCCATCAACTGGCAGTAATGACCTCACTTGACAGCATCGTTGCAGGTCCATCAACTGGCAGTAATGACCTCACTTGACACCATCGTTGCAGGTCCATCAACTGGCAGTAATGACCTCACTTGACAGCATCGTTGCAGGTCCATCAACTGGCAGTGATGACCTCACTTGACAGCATCGTTGCAGGTCCATCAACTGGCAGTGATGACCTCACTTGACAGCATCGTTGCAGGTCCATCAACTGGCAGTAATGACCTCACTTGACAGCATCGTTGCAGGTCCATCAACTGGCAGTGATGACCTCACTTGACAGCATCGTTGCAGGTCCATCAACTGGCAGTAATGACCTCACTTGACAGCATCGCTGCAGGTCCATCAACTGGCAGTGATGACCTCAGTTGACAGCATCGTTGCAGGTCCATCAACTGGCAGTAATGACCTCACTTGACAGCATCGCTGCAGGTCCATCAACTGGCAGTAATGACCTCACTTGACAGCATCGTTGCAGGTCCATCAACTGGCAGTAATGACCTCACTTGACAGCATCGTTGCAGGTCCATCAACTGGAAAATGGCTACATTACCTTATGTGGCTTTCCTAATGATATGTCACTGGTGGTGTACCATGATGGATCACAGTGGTGGTGCACCATGATGGATCACAGTGGTGGTGCACCATGATGGATCACAGTGGTGGTGCACCATGATGGATCACAGTGGTGGTGTACCACGATGGATCACAGTGGTGGTGCACCATGATGGATCACAGTGGTGGTGCACCATGATGGATCACAGTGGTGGTGTACCATGATGGATCACAGTGGTGGTGCACCATGATGGATCACAGTGGTGGTGCACCATGATGGATCACAGTGGTGGTGTACCATGATGGATCACAGTGGTGGTGCACCATGATGGATCACAGTGGTGGTGCACCATGATGGATCACAGTGGTGGTGCACCATGATGGATCACAGTGGTGGTGCACCATGATGGATCACAGTGCTGGTGCACCATGATGGATCACAGTGGTGGTGCACCATGATGGATCACAGTGGTGGTGCACCATGATGGATCACAGTGGTGGTGCACCATGATGGATCACAGTGGTGGTGCACCATGATGGATCACAGTGGTGGTGCACCATGATGGATCACAGTGGTGGTGCACCATGATGGATCACAGTGGTGGTGCACCATGATGGATCACAGTGGTGGTGCACCATGATGGATCACAGTGGTGGTGCACCATGATGGATCACAGTGGTGGTGCACCATGATGGATCACAGTGGTGGTGCACCATGATGGATCACAGTGGTTGTGCACCATGATGGATCACAGTGGTGGTGCACCATGATGGATCACAGTGGTGGTGCACCATGATGGATCACAGTGGTGGTGCACCATGATGGATCACAGTGGTGGTGCACCATGATGGATCACAGTGGTTGTGCACCATGATGGATCACAGTGGTGGTGCACCATGATGGATCACAGTGGTGGGGCAGTGGTGGTGCACCATGATGGATCACAGTGGTGGGGCACCATGATGGATCACAGTGGTGGTGCACCATGATGGATCACAGTGGTGGTGCACCATGATGGATCACAGTGGTGGTGCACCATGATGGATCACAGTTGTGGTGCACCATGATAGATCACAGTGGTGGTGTACCATGATGGATCACAGTGGTGGTGCACCATGATGGATCACAGTGGTGGTGCACCATGATGGATCACAGTGGTGGTGCACCATGATGGATCACAGTGGTGGTGCACCATGATTGATCACAGTGGTGGTGCACCATGATGGATCACAGTGGTGGTGCATCATGATAGATCACAGTGGTGGGCACCATGATGGATCACAGTGGTGGTGCACCATGATGGATCACAGTGGTGGTGCACTATGATAGATCACAGTGGTGGTGCACCATGATAGATCACAGTGGTGGTGCACCATGATGGATCACAGTGGTGGTGCACCATGATAGATCACAGTGGTGGTGCACCATGATAGATCACAGTGGTGGTGCACCATGATGGATCACAGTGGTGGTGCACCATGATAGATCACAGTGGTGGTGCACCATGATGGATCACAGTGGTGGTGCACCATGATAGATCACAGTGGTGGTGCACCATGATGGATCACAGTGGTGGTGCACCATGATAGATCACAGTGGTGGTGCACCATGATAGATCACAGTGGTGGTGCACCATGATGGATCACAGTGGTGGTGCACCATGATGGATCACAGTGGTGGTGCACCATGATGTATCACAGTGGTGGTGCACCATGATGGATCACAGTGGTGGTGCACCATGATGGATCACAGTGGTGGTGCACCATGATGGATCACAGTGGTGGTGCACCATGATGGATCACAGTGGTGGTGCACCATGATGGATCACAGTGGTGGTGCACCATGATGAATCACAGTGGTGGTGCACCATGATGAATCACAGTGGTTGTGCACCATGAAGAATCACAGTGGTGGTGCACCATGATGGATCACAGTGGTGGTGCACCATGATGGATCACAGTGGTGGTGCACCATGATGGATCACAGTGGTGGTGCACCATGATGGACCACAGTGGTGGTGCACCATGATGCATCACAGTGGTGGTGCACCATGATGGATCACAGTGGTGGTGCACCATGATGGATCACAGTGGTGGTGCACCATGATGGATCACAGTGGTGGTGCACCATGATGGATCACAGTGGTGGTGCACCATGATGGATCACAGTGGTGGTGCACCATGATGGATCACAGTGGTGGTGCACCATGATGGATCACAGTGGTGGTGCACCATGATGGATCACAGTGGTGGTGCACCATGATGGATCACAGTGGTGGTGCACCATGATGGATCACAGTGGTGGGGCACCATGATGGATCACAGTGGTGGTGCATCACAGTGGTGGTGCACCATGATGGATCACATGGATCACAGTGGTGGTGCACCATGATGGATCACAGTGGTGGTGCACCATGATGGATCACAGTGGTGGTGCACCATGATGGTGGTGCACCATGATAGATCACAGTGGTGGTGCACCATGATGGATCACAGTGGTGGTGCACCATGATAGATCACAGTGGTGGTGCACCATGATGGATCACAGTGGTGGTGCACCATGATGGATCACAGTGGTGGTGCACCATGATGGATCACAGTGGTGGTGCACCATGATGGATCACAGTGGTGGTGCACCATGATGGATCACAGTGGTGGTGCACCATGATAGATCACAGTGGTGGTGCACCATGATGGATCACAGTGGTGGTGCACCATGATGGATCACAGTGGTGGTGCACCATGATGGATCACAGTGGTGGTGCACCATGATGGATCACAGTGGTGGTGCACCATGATGGATCACAGTGGTGGTGCACCATGATGGATCACAGTGGTGGTGCACCATGATGGATCACAGTGGTGGTGCACCATGATGGATCACAGTGGTGGTGCACCATGATGGATCACAGTGGTGGTGCACCATGATGGATCACAGTGGTGGTGCACCATGATGGATCACAGTGGTGGTGCACCATGATGGATCACAGTGGTGGTGCACCATGATGGATCACAGTGGTGGTGCACCATGATGGATCACAGTGGTGGTGCACCATGATGGATCACAGTGGTGGTGCACCATGATGGATCACAGTGGTGGTGCACCATGATGGATCACAGTGGTGGTGCACCATGATGGATCACAGTGGTGGTGCACCATGATGGATCACAGTGGTGGTGCACCATGATGGATCACAGTGGTGGTGCACCATGATGGATCACAGTGGTGGTGCACCATGGATCACAGTGGTGGTGCACCATGATGGATCACAGTGGTGGTGCACCATGATGGATCACAGTGGTGGTGCACCATGATGGATCACAGTGGTGGTGCACCATGATGGATCACAGTGGTGGTGCACCATGATGGATCACAGTGGTGGTGCACCATGATGAGATCACAGTGGTGGTGCACCATGATGTATCACAGTGGTGGTGCACCATGATGGATCACAGTGGTGGTGCACCATGATAGATCACAGTGGTGGTGCACCATGATAGATCACAGTGGTGGTGCACCATGATGGATCACAGTGGTGGTGCACCATGATGGATCACAGTGGTGGTGCACCATGATGGATCACAGTGGTGGTGCACCATGATGGATCACAGTGGTGGTGCACCATGATAGATCACAGTGGTGGTGCACCATGATAGATCACAGTGGTGGTGCACCATGATGGATCACAGTGGTGGTGCACCATGATGGATCACAGTGGTGGTGCACCATGATGGATCACAGTGGTGGTGCACCATGATGGATCACAGTGGTGGTGCACCATGATAGATCACAGTGGTGGTGCACCATGATGGATCACAGTGGTGGTGCACCATGATGGATCACAGTGGTGGTGCACCATGATGGATCACAGTGGTGGTGCACCATGATGGATCACAGTGGTGGTGCATGATGGACCATGATGGATCACAGTGGTGGTGCACCATGATGGATCACAGTGGTGGTGCACCATGATGGATCACAGTGGTGGTGCACCATGATGGATCACAGTGGTGGTGCACCATGATGGATCACAGTGGTGGTGCACCATGATGGATCACAGTGGTGGTGCACCACAGTGGTGGTGCACCATGATGGATCACAGTGGTGGTGCACCATGATGGATCACAGTGGTGGTGCACCATGATGGATCACAGTGGTGGTGCACCATGATGGATCACAGTGGTGGTGCACCATGATGGATCACAGTGGTGGTGCACCATGATGGATCACAGTGGTGGTGCACCATGATGGATCACAGTGGTGGTGCACCATGATAGATCACAGTGGTGCACCATGATGCACCATGATGGATCACAGTGGTGGTGCACCATGATGATCACAGTGGTGGTGCACCATGATGGATCACAGTGGTGGTGCACCATGCACCATGGATCACAGTGGTGGTGCACCATGATGGATCACAGTGGTGGTGCACCATGATGGATCACAGTGGTGGTGCACCATGATGGATCACAGTGGTGGTGCACCATGATGGATCACAGTGGTGGTGCACCATGATGGATCACACTGGTGGTGGTGCACCATGATGGATCACAGTGGTGGTGCACCATGATAGATCACAGTGGTGGTGTGATGGATCACAGTGGTGGTGCCATGATGGATCATAGTGGTGGTGCACCATGATGGATCACAGTGGTGGTGCACCATGATGGATCACAGTGGTGGTGGACCATGATGGATCACAGTGGTGGTGCACCATGATGGATCACAGTGGTGGTGCACCATGATGGATCACAGTGGGTGCACCATGATGGATCACAGTGGTGGTGCACCATGATGGATCACAGTGGTGGTGCACCATGATGGATCACAGTGGTGGTGCACCATGATGGATCACATGCACCATGAGATCACAGTGGTGGTGCACCATGATGGATCACAGTGGTGGTGCACCATGATGGATCACAGTGGTGGTGCACCATGATAGATCACAGTGGTGGTGCACCATGATGGATCACAGTGGTGGTGCACCATGATGGATCACAGTGGTGGTGCACCATGATGGATCACAGTGGTGGTGCACCATGATGGATCACAGTGGTGGTGCACCATGATGGATCACAGTGGTGGTGCACCATGATGGATCACAGTGGTGGTGCACCATGATGGATCACAGTGGTGGTGCACCATGATGGATCACAGTGGTTGTGCACCATGATGGATCACAGTGGTGGTGCACCATGATGGATCACAGTGGTGGTGCACCATGATAGATCACAGTGGTGGTGCACCATGATAGATCACAGTGGTGGTGCACCATGATGGATCACAGTGGTGGTGCACCATGATGGATCACAGTGGTGGTGCACCATGATAGATCACAGTGGTGGTGCACCATGATGGATCACAGTGGTGGTGCACCATGATGGATCACAGTGGTGGTGCACCATGATGGATCACAGTGGTGGTGCACCATGATGGATCACAGTGGTGGTGCACCATGATAGATCACAGTGGTGGTGCACCATGATAGATCACAGTGGTGGTGCACCATGATGGATCACAGTGGTGGTGCACCATGATGGATCACAGTGGTGGTGCACCATGATAGATCACAGTGGTGGTGCACCTTGATGGATCACAGTGGTGGTGCGCCATGATAGATCACAGTGGTGGTGCAACATGATGGATCACAGTGGTGGTGCACCATGATGGATCACAGTGGTGGTGCACCATGATGGATCACAGTGGTGGTGCACCATGATAGATCACAGTGGTGGTGCACCATGATAGATCACAGTGGTGGTGCACCATGATGGATCACAGTGGTGGTGCACCATGATGGATCACAGTGGTGGTGCACCATGATGGATCACAGTGGTGGTGCACCATGATGGATCACAGTGGTGGTGCACCATGATGGATCACAGTGGTGGTGCACCATGATGGATCACAGTGGTGGTGCACCATGATGGATCACAGTGGTGGTGCACCATGATGGATCACAGTGGTGGTGTACCATGATGGATCACAGTGGTGGTGCACCATGATGGATCACAGTGGTGGTGCACCATGATGGATCACAGTGGTGGTGCACCATGATGGATCACAGTGGTGGTGCACCATGATGGATCACAGTGGTGGTGCACCATGATGGATCACAGTGGTGGTGCACCATGATGGATCACAGTGGTGGTGCATGGATCACAGTGGTGGTGCACCATGATGGATCACAGTGGTGGTGCACCATGATGGATCACAGTGGTGGTGCACCATGATGGATCACAGTGGTGGTGCACCATGATGGATCACAGTGGTGGTGCACCATGATGGATCACAGTGGTGGTGCACCATGATGGATCACAGTGGTGGTGATCACAGTGGTGGTGCACCATGATCACAGTGGTGGTGCACCATGATGGATCACAGTGGTGGTGCACCATGATGGATCACAGTGGTGGTGCACCATGGATCACAGTGGTGGTGCACCATGATGGATCACAGTGGTGGTGCACCATGATGGATCACAGTGGTGGTGCACCATGATGGATCACAGTGGTGGTGCACCATGATAGATCACAGTGGTGGTGCACCATGATGGATCACAGTGGTGGTGCACCATGATAGATCACAGTGGTGGTGCACCATGATAGATCACAGTGGTGGTGCACCATGATGGATCACAGTGGTGGTGCACCATGATAGATCACAGTGGTGGTGCACCATGATGGATCACAGTGGTGGTGCACCATGATGGATCACAGTGGTGGTGCACCATGATGGATCACAGTGGTGGTGCACCATGATAGATCACAGTGGTGGTGCACCATGATGGATCACAGTGGTGGTGCACCATGATGGATCACAGTGGTGGTGCACCATGGATCCCAGTGGTGGTGCACCATGATGGATCACAGTGGTGGTGCACCATGATGGATCACAGTGGTGGTGCACCATGATGGATCACAGTGGTGGTGCACCATGATGGATCACAGTGGTGGTGCACCATGATGGATCACAGTGGTGGTGCACCATGATGGATCACAGTGGTGGTGCACCATGATGGATCACAGTGGTGGTGCACCATGATGGATCACAGTGGTGGTGCACCATGATGGATCACAGTGGTGGTGCACCATGATGGATCACAGTGGTGGTGCACCATGATGGATCACAGTGGTGGTGCACCATGATAGATCACAGTGGTGGTGCACCATGATGGATCACAGTGGTGGTGCACCATGATAGATCACAGTGGTGGTGCACCATGATGGATCACAGTGGTGGTGCACCATGATGGATCACAGTGGTGGTGCACCATGATGGATCACAGTGGTGGTGCACCATGATAGATCACAGTGGTGGTGCACCATGATAGATCACAGTGGTGGTGTACCATGATAGATCACAGTGGTGGTGCACCATGATGGATCACAGTGGTGGTGCACCATGATGGATCACAGTGGTGGTGCACCATGATAGATCACAGTGGTGGTGCACCATGATAGATCACAGTGGTGGTGCACCATGATAGATCACAGTGGTGGTGCACCATGATGGATCACAGTGGTGGTGCACCATGATAGATCACAGTGGTGGTGCACCATGATGGATCACAGTGGTGGTGCACCATGATAGATCACAGTGGTGGTGCACCATGATGGATCACAGTGGTGGTGCACCATGATGGATCACAGTGGTGGTGCACCATGATGGATCACAGTGGTGGTGCACCATGATGGATCACAGTGCTCCTGGAGCACCGTCATGAATAGTGTTTATTTATTATCTCGTTAACTTTATTAAATTCTATGAATTGCTCTCGTCCCCAGCCTCTTACACTACGAGCATTACTCTCGTCCCCAGCCTCTTACACTACGAGCATTACTCTCGTCCCCAGCCTCTCACACTACGAGCATTACTCTCGTCCCCAGCCTCTCACACTACGAGCATTACTCTCGTCCCCAGCCTCTCACACTACGAGCATTACTCTCGTCCCCAGCCTCTCACACTACGAGCATTGCTCTTGTCCCCAACCTTTCACACTACGAGCATTACTCTCGTCCCCAGCCTCTCACACTACGAGCATTACTCTCGTCCCCAACCTTTCACACTACGAGCATTACTCTCGTCCCCAGCCTCTCACACTACGAGCATTACTCTCGTCCCCAGCCTCTCACACTACGAGCAATACTCTCGTCCCCAGCCTCTCACACTACGGACAAAACTTTCGTCCCCAGCCTCTCGCACTACGAGCATTACTCTCGTCCCCAGCCTCTCACGCTACGAACAAAACTCTCGTCCCCAGCCTCTCACACTACGAGCAATACTCTCGTCTCCAGTCTCTCACACTACGAGCATTACTCTCGTCCCCAGCCTCTCACACTACGAGCATTACTCTCGTCTCCAGTCTCTCACACTACGAGCATTACTCTCGTCCCCAGCCTCTCACACTACGAGCATTACTCTCGTCCCCAGCCTCTCACACTACGAGCATTACTCTCGTCTCCAGTCTCTCTCACTACGAGCAATACTTTCGTCTCCAGTCTCTTACACTACGAGCATTACTCTCGTCCCCAGCCTCTCACACTACGAGCAATACTCTCGTCTCCAGTCTCTCACATTACGAGCAATACTCTCGTCTCCAGTCTCTCACACTACGAGCATTACTCTCGCCTCCAGCCTCTCACACTACGAGCATCATTTGTCCCCAGCCTCTCGCACTACGAGCATTACTCTCGTCCCCAGCCCCTCACATTACAAGCATCACTTGTCCCCAGCCTCTCACACTACGAGCATTACTCTCGTCCTCAGCCTTTCACACTACGAGCATTACTCTCGTCCCCAGCCTCTCACACTACGAGCAATACTCTCGTCTCCAGTCTCTCACACTACGAGCATTACTCTCGTCCTCAGCCTTTCACACTACGAGCATTACTCTCGTCCCTAGTCCATGAAACTGAAGCTACCTCCTTATCCATGGATCAGACCCTTAATACATCTTAATTCTCAAGAGCTGTATGACCCCCTACTTGTGTACTACTTTCCCTATGATAGTAAGAAGTTTAAAATCAGACCGAATCGCCTGTTAGCAAACATCGCCCTGAGAAGATGAACTTCCCCAAGTTCTGGCAAACCGTCCTTTGGAGCAGATCTGCATCGCCAAGCTCTCGGAAACGTCGCTTTGAGCAGACGAGCTTCGTCAAGCTCTCAGAAACGTCGCGTTGAGCAGACGAGCCTCGCCAAGCTCTCAGAAACGTCGCTTTGAGCAGACGAGCTTCGTCAAGCTCTCAGAAACATCGCGTGGAGCAGACGAGCCTCGCCAAGCTCTCAGAAACGTCGCGTTGAGCAGACGAGCTTCGCCAAGCTCTCAGAAACGTCGCGTTGAGCAGACGAGCCTCGCCAAGCTCTCAGAAACGTCGCTTTGAGCAGACGAGCTTCGTCAAGCTCTCAGAAACGTCGCTTTGAGCAGACGAGCTTCGTCAAGCTCTCAGAAACATCGCGTGGAGCAGACGAGCTTCCCAAATTCTTCCAAATACAGTTATTCAGTTATGAACATTGTTTGACAGATGAGATAGCTGCAATATTCACTCTGCTGCCGCAGATTTAGCGGAGATTAATCTGGTAGGGCAGGAAAAAGGGCGTGAAAATCCTGACTGACTCTCAATATTACTAACGACACGTCGGTGTCATGTTTGTGTGTTTTATATCTGTGTGTTTTGATTGAAGGGTGATGGGAATGCCAGGCTAAATGAGGAGAGTGCCAGCCAGAATGTGAGCCAAGCTAGCCCCTCACACTAGACCCTTGTCCCCAGCCCCTCATACCAGACCCTCGTCCCCAGCCCCTCATACTAGACCCTCGTCCCCAGCCCCTCATACTAGACCCTCGTCACCAGCCCCTGATACTTAGATCATCGTCCCCAGCACCTCATACTATGCTATCGTCCCCAGCCTCTCGTACTAAACCATCATCCCCAGTCTCTCATACTAGATCATCATCCCCAGCCCCTCACACTATACCCTCGTCCCCAGCCTCTCATAATAGACCCTCGTCTCCAGGCCCTCATATTAAACCCTTGTCCCCAACAACTCATACTAAACCCTCGTTCCCAGCCCCTCATACTAGACCCTTGTCCCCAGCTTCTCATACTAGACCCTCGTCCCCAGCCTCTCATAATAGACCCTCGTCTCCAGGCCCTCATACTAAACCCTTGTCCCCAACAACTCATACTAAACCCTCGTTCCCAGCCCCTCATACTAGACCCTCGTCCCCAGCCCCTCACACTAGACCTTCGTCCCAAGCCCTCATACTAAAATCTCATTCCTAGCCCCTCATACTAGGCCCTCGTCCCCAGCCCCTCATACCAGACCCTCGTCCCCAGTCCCTCATACTAGACCCTCGTCCCCAGCCCCTCATACTAGACCCTAGTGCCCAGCCTCTCATACTAGACCCTCGTCCCCAGCTCCTCATAACAGGCTCTCGTCCCCAACCCCTCATACTAGACACTCGTCCCCAGTCCCTCATACCAGACCGTCGTGCCCAGCCCCTCATACTAGTCCCTCGTCCCCAGCCCCTCATACATAAGATACATATGTTCGGGTTATAAAGTTTACCTCTGTAACCAGGCTGCTCCGTGACTCATCTTGTTTAATCAATATAACCAACTTCTGGCGGTGTTTGGTGTGTGTGTGTTCTTACCTATTTGTTTTTACCTTTTTGTGGTTGCAGGGGTCGATTCACAGCTCCTGGTCCCGCCTCTTCACTGGTCGCTACTAGGTCCACTCTCTCCCTGCGCCATGAGCTTCATAAACATATGTCTTCTTATAGCTATGTATGGATCCTGTCTCTATGTGTGTGTGAGAGAGTCATGAATCAAGTCACAATAAGCTACATGGGAGTTCCTGATAAGGTAGAAGAGGGTCATCATACACTAGTCGGTTAATTGTCTTGGGAAC
>NW_027197998.1:32500-51035 GCF_038502225.1 Cherax quadricarinatus
GTAGTTCCCCCTTTTGTAGTTTGGTTTTTCCCAGCCTATTCCTGCTACTCTCTCCACTTGGAGCTCAACTATGTAGTCGAAGCACAGAACCACATGATCACTAGCTCCCAGGGGCCTTTCATACATGATACCCTCGATGTCCGAACTACTCATGGTGAATACAAGGTCCAACCTTGCTGGTTCATCCTCTCTTCTCTTTCTGTGTGTGTGTGTGTGTGTGTGTGTGTGTGTGTGTGTGTGTGTGTGTGTGTGTGTGTGTGTGTGTGTGTGTGTGTGCGTGCGTGCGTGTGTGTGTGTGTGCGTGTGTGTGTGTGTGTGTGTGTGTGTGTGTGTGTGTGTGTGTGTGTGTGTGTGTGTGTGTGTGTGTGTGTGTGTGTGTGTGTGTGCGTGTGTGTGTGTGTGTGTGTGTGTGTGTGTGTGTGTGTGTGTGTGTGTGTGTGTGTGTGTGTGTGTGTGTGTGTGTGTGTGTGTGTGTGTGTGTGTGTGTGTGTATGTGTGTGTGTGTGTTTGTATGTGTGTGTGTGATGATCAGTGCTTGTGCTTGTGAGAATGCTGTACTTGGTGATGGTGTCTTGTGAGAATGGTGTACGTGGTGATAATGTCTTGTGAGAATGGTGTACGTGGTGATGGTGTCTTGTGAGAATGTTGTACGTGGTGATATTGTCTTGTGAGAATGGTGTACGTGGTGATGGTGTCTTGTGAGAATGCTGTACGTGGTGATATTGTCTTGTGAGAATGGTGTACGTGGTGATGGTGTCTTGTGAGAATGCTGTACGTGGTGAAACTGTCTTGTGAGAATGCTGTACGTGGTGATGATGTCTTGTGAGAATGGCGTACGTGGTGATGGTGTCTTGTGAGAATGCTGTACTTGGTGATGGTGTCTTGTGAGAATGCTGTACTTGGTGATGGTGTCTTGTGAGAATGCTGTACTTGGTGATGGTGTCTTGTGAGAATGTTGTATGTGATGGTGTCTTGTGAGAATGCTGTACGTGGTGATGGTGTCTTGTGAGAATGCTGTACTTGGTGATGGTGTCTTGTGAGAATGCTGTACTTGGTGATGGTGTCTTGTGAGAATGTTGTATGTGATGGTGTCTTGTGAGAATGCTGTACGTGGTGGTGGTGTCTTGTGAGAATGTTGTACGTGGTGGTGGTGTCTTGTGAGAATGCTGTACGTGATGGTGTCTTGTGAGAATGCTGTACGTGGTGTTGGTGTCTTGTGAGAATGATGTACGTGGTGTTGGTGTCTTGTGAGAATACTGTACGTGGTGGTGGTGTCTTGTGAGAATGCTGTACGTGGTGGTGGTGGTGTCTTGTGAGAATGTTGTACGTGGTGGTGGTGTCTTGTGAGAATGATGTACGTGGTGTTGGTGTCTTGTGAGAATGCTGTACGTGGTGGTGGTGTCTTGTGAGAATGCTGTACATGGTGGTGGTGTCTTGTGAGAATGCTGTACGTGGTGGTGGTGTCTTGTGAGAATGCTGTACATGGTGGTGGTGTCTTGTGAGAATGTTGTACGTGGCTGTGGTCTTGTGTAAGGTTTCCTGGGGTCAGTGTGGTGGGTGACAACTTGAAGCCGTAATACTTACTTTAAGTTCGCCTCTTTCACCTCCTGGAGAAGTTTAATGTTCAACTTGTGTACTTCCTGTGTTTCTCAGCTACCTCCTATCGCCATGGTAGCGCGTTCGGCTCACAAACAAAGGATGGGGGCTCCGTTCTGGGCGAGGCGGGAAGTGCGAACCTTCTGTTCATCTAATACTAAGAGATACCTAAGTATAAGTTAACTGCTGTGGGATGCATACTATCAAAGCGCCTAAGGACCAATAAAGGAAGCAAGCCACTCTGCCTGGCTTGTGTTATCCTGGGGTCTTCGTGTTGAACACTAGAGGGTTAGTGGTATCTACGTGTGTTGCTATTCTTAGGGACTCCTAGCTAGTTCATGACTCTGCTTTCAATAACTTATGTATGTCTGCCTGGCACAAGCCTCTGGTGTTATCGTTCATGTTTCTCGAGGTTGATTCAGAGTGACGCTTTCCCCAAGACACTCCTGACTCCTGAAGATTGTATCCTGCCTAGGTGGTGGTGGGATATCCCCATCTTTACTATCTTACAACTGATATCACCGAACTCTGGAACTCAATTGTTGAACCATTTTTGTATTTGTATAAGTGTTTTTCCAGCATCCAGCAGTCTTCTGGCTTTTGTGTTCCCATCAGCTTGGCATCCTCACCATCTACACATGTTGACGGCAAGACATAATGCTCGTGCGATGGTTCACATCATGATGGTAGAATTACCGACAGAATGTTGGGTAAATGGACACAGATGCAACTAATGTGACATTTTATTGTGGCAACGTTTCGCTCTCCAGGAGCTAAACTTTGCCACAATGAAATACCACATTAGTTGCATCTGTGTTCATTTACCTAATTTTAGTCAGAATATTATAAAGTAGGTTCATACTTCTTGTTAGCAGGAGAGTGCTGAGTGCCCTTATAAGTGAAGGTGCTCGTCATTCCTCACTCTCCTTCATATATAAAAAAAATTATGTAAGGAGCCAGGTGAGGCTGCCTCTCGCTTCACCTCGCACACGAGTCCTCTCTCTTTCTCGTTTTCTCTCTTCGAGTTTCACGCATTTCCGTGCCCACTGAAAGTACTTGCTCACTGTGTAGTCATTTTTTTTATGAAAACATTGTTTGTGAGTCATTATGACTGGTTCTGACTCTGTTGTGCAGTGTTTTGTTGTGTTCTGTGCCAGGCTCGGGTGACGAGTCAGTCATGGGAGCCTAGTGCAGTGCTCTGAGTTCCTTATATGTTGGTTTGTAATGTTTTTCAAAACTGGTTATAAGCACCTCCAGCCTTGCTAGGTGTTTCTTGGGCTGTCATATCGTTTTAGAATGTGTTCCCCTCCTTACCTCCCTCCTTTCTTTCTTCCTAACTTTATCTCTCCCTTCCTTCCTCCATCCCTTCATCTCTGTCTTCCTCCATTCCGTCCCATGTCTGCAACCGACTGTTATATCAACTAAAACTCTTCCTGTCCTCTATCATTCCTTTCCTCTCACCCTCTCTTTCTCTCCCTTCTTCCCTCCCTACTCATCCCCCTACTGCAATATCACCACCTCTCTCTCTCCCTTCTTCACGATCCAATGCCCATACCTTAAAAAGCCCTTCCTTCCTCCCTCCTTAATTAAGGTCGGACACCCTAAAATTTCCTTCCCTGGTCACAATGACTTCTTGCCCGCCCTTCAAGCAACTTCCCTATAGTTCCTTCTCCCCTCCCCTTTATATATCGACTGGAGGGAGAACGTGAGGTGTAGAGGGAGTATGTAGGGAGAGGGAGGGACGGAGGAAGAGAAGGAGGGATGGAGAAAGGGAGGTTTTAGGTTGTAGAGGAAGGGTACAGAGACACAGAGAAGGATTTTTTAATTTAGCAAAATTAGATACATCAGCAGTGTGCTGCCACCCTGAGGATAAATGGTATAAAATACAGACACGATGGAAAAATAAACACAAATGGAGTATAATGTGATCCTTTACTGACAACGTATCGCGCACACAGTGGACTTGATCACGTCACAAACAGATCTACCTGGGTAAAGAGTACATGAGTATATGTGGTGTGAAGAGTCAGGTAGAGAGTTTTGGGTAGGTTGTATTTGAGAGGAACCTGCACGAGACCTGCACGAGACTTGCACGAGACCTGCACGAGAGCTGCACGAGACTTGCACGAGACCTGCACGAGACCTGCACGAGACCTGCACGAGACTTGCACGAGACCTGCACGAGACTTGCACGAGACCTGCACGAGAGCTGCACGAGACTTGCACGAGACCTGCACGAGACCTGCACGAGAGCTGCACGAGACTTGCACGAGACCTGCACGAGACTTGCACGAGACCTGCACGAGACCTGCACGAGACTTGCACGAGACCTGCACGAGACCGGCACGAAACTTGCACGGAACCTGCACGAGACCTGCACGAGACCTGCACGAGACTTGCATGAGACTTGCAGGTCCCACTCTAATACAATCCCAACCTACCCAGGGAAACGATCTTACGGACAGAAACATCGTCGTAAGCTGCTCTCTGCTAAGTGCGGGTTATTTGTTTACTGTTCCAGTCACAGTATTGTGCCTTTATGTTCTTCAGACCTGTTACAACCCAGGATTCCAAATGGCCTGTTATCCTGGGTGTAAAGGGAGCAAAATAAACACAGCAGAAAAGTTTTGACTTATATTATCCTTCACCAATTTAGAACAGCAGTATGTACACTATATACACTATGTACAGCGATAGGTATTAGTGCACTCCACGGTAAGCAAGGCAGAATAGAAGCCACAAGATAGCAGACCGTGCTTCAACCAGCTCTAGAATGGGAATGACAAGGGCAGACAGGAGAGTGGTACCCACATCACCTCTGCGATTGCCAAAACCATCTTCTTATTGGCTGGAACCTGGTTACTGGTTGAACGACGGGGCCCCATCGCCAACCCTCAGTTACCTGGTTCGCTGGTTGGGGGAGATAGCATGTGAATGAGGGTGTGTACATGCGCCGAATAAAGGTTACGTACTCTTTGTATGCCACAAAACCCAATAAACCAACTAAGACCATCTCCATTGTTATAAATTCAGTCACAAAACTTTCTGCTGATTATTACCCCTCAACGAAGGTTCCTTGATGTTGGTGAGGGGCTCTTGATTTAGGGAATTGGATCTGTGCTCCAGTTCCCCGAATTAAGCCTGAATGCCTTCCACATCCCCCCCCCCCAGGCGCTGTATAATCCTCCGGGTTTAGCGCTTCCCCCTTGATTATAATAATAATAATGCTGATTATTAAATTTTAAAAGTTAACTCAAAACTGTTTTATACTTTTTAATTATCCTAGTCTCACACTGATTTTTTTAATTGAATTACAAAACACAAAATTATTTCTAAATATTTTTTTTTGTGGCGTGTCAAAAAAAAAAAAAAGATATGCTGGTATTTCATTATTGCACAAAAAAAATATGTTGCAATGTTGACCAGACAAGACTAAAAGTTTAAAAAGTTGACAGGGCAATCCCTTGTGATTAATATGAGGGTTTTTCTCCTCATGGCTGGCTTGATGGTCCTGGCTGGAATTCTGGAATGGTCAGGCAGGAATTCCTGGCTGCTGGGACTGGGGGGGACAGGGGGGACAGGGGGTAGTGCAGCTAGGCTCAGCTTTAAGGAGGTGGCCAGACAACACAACTTGTATGTTGTTAAGGCAGGATGTACCCTCACCAGGGGGGGTAAGACCATGACTCTAACGTTTCTCTCTCTCTCTCTCTCTCTCTCTCTCTCTCTCTTTCTCTCTCTCCTTAGCTTACATTATGGCACCTCCTATTATTAGCCTATGTTCTCAGCCTATGTTCTCAGCCTATGTTCTCAGCCTAAGTTCTTAGCCTATATTCTGAACCTATGTTTTCAGCCTATGTTTTTAGGCTATGTTCTCAGTCTATGTTCTCAGCCTATGTTCTTAGCCTATGTTCTCAGCCTATGTTCTCAGTCTATGTTCTTAGCCTATGTTCTCAGCCTATGTTCTTAGCCTATGTTCTCAGCCTATGTTCTTAGCCTATGTTCTCAGCCTATGTTCTTAGCCTATGTTCTCAGCCTATGTTCTCAGCCTATGTTCTTAGCCTATGTTCTCAGCCTATGTTCTTAGCCTATGTTCTCAGCCTATGTTCTCAGCCTATGTTCTTAGCCTATGTTCTCAGCCTATGTTCTCAGCCTATGTTCTTAGCCTCTGTTGTCAGCCTATGTTCTCCTCTCTCTAGCCTATGTTCTTAGCCTATGTTCTTAGCCTATGTTCTTAGCCTATGTTCTCAGCCTATGTTCTTAGCCTATGTTCTTAGCCTATGTTCTCAGCCTATGTTCTCAGCCTATGTTCTCAGCCTATGTTCTCAGCCTATGTTCTCAGTCTATGTTCTTAGCCTATGTTCTCAGCCTATGTTCTTAGCCTATGTTCTCAGCCTATGTTCTCAGCCTATGTTCTTAGCCTATGTTCTCAGCCTATGTTCTCAGCCTATGTTCTTAGCCTATGTTCTTAGCCTATGTTCTCAGCCTATGTTCTTAGCCTATGTTCTCAGCCTATGTTCTTAGCCTATGTTCTTAGCCTATGTTCTCAGCCTATGTTCTTAGCCTATGTTCTTAGCCTATGTTCTTAGCCTATGTTCTCAGCCTATGTTCTCAGCCTATGTTCTTAGCCTATGTTCTCAGCCTATGTTCTCAGCCTATGTTCTTAGCCTATGTTCTTAGCCTATGTTCTCAGCCTATGTTCTTAGCCTATGTTCTCAGCCTATGTTCTTAGCCTATGTTCTTAGCCTATGTTCTCAGCCTATGTTCTTAGCCTATGTTCTTAGCCTATGTTCTTAGCCTATGTTCTCAGCCTATGTTCTCAGCCTATGTTCTTAGCCTATGTTTTTAGGCTATGTTCTCAGCTTATATTCTCAGCCAGTTCTAAGTCAATATTATCGGCCTATGTTTCCAGACCATGTTCTTAGACTACATTTTGATAGGCTATATTCTTAAGCTGTTAAGAGAGGCTATATTTTCAGACTATGTTACAACAGGTTATGTTCTTAAACTGATACAAAGATTCACTCCTAAATAAAGTAACATTTAATACTAGGCTGATAGAGAATAGAGAAGCAATGATCAAATATTTTGGTAGAAATACAACAAGTTCATCAAGGAAATTTTGAGTGTAGTCTAACTGGTAAATACTATATAAGTATGCTATATTGATTGATAATTAGATAATTAGATATACCCGCTAATAGGGATATAGATATATAGAAGGGGCTAGGGATATAGAAGGGGTATATCAGGGTGTTCTAGCAGACACTTCCTACACCCCTCTAATACTCTCCCAGACACTTCCCACACCCCTCTAATACTCTCCCAGACACTTCCCACACCCCTCTAATACTCTCCCAGACACTTCCCACACCCCTCTAATACTCTCCCAGACACTTCCCACACCCCTCTAATACTCTCCCAGACACTTCCTACACCCCTCTAATACTCTCCCAGACACTTCCCACACCCCTCTAATACTCTCCCAGACACTTCCCACACCCCTCTAATACTCTCCCAGACACTTCCTACACCCCTCTAATACTCTCCCAGACACTTCCTACACCCCTCTAATACTCTCCCAGACACTTCCTACACCCCTCTAATACTCTCCCAGACACTTCCCACACCCCTCTAATACTCTCCCAGACACTTCCTACACCCCTCTAATACTCTCCCAGACACTTCCCACACCCTCTAATACTCTCCCAGACACTTCCTACACCCCTCTAATACTCTCCCAGACACTTCCTACACCCCTCTAATACTCTCCCAGACACTTCCCACACCCCTCTAATACTCTCCCAGACACTTCCTACACCCCTCTAATACTCTCCCAGACACTTCCCACACCCCTCTAATACTCTCCCAGACACTTCCTACACCCCTCTAATACTCTCCCAGACACTTCCCACACCCCTCTAATACTCTCCCAGACACTTCCTACACCCCTCTAATACTCTCCCAGACACTTCCCACACCCCTCTAATACTCTCCCAGACACTTCCTACACCCCTCTAATACTCTCCCAGACACTTCCCACACCCCTCTAATACTCTCCCAGACACTTCCTACACCCCTCTAATACTCTCCCAGACACTTCCCACACCCCTCTAATACTCTCCCAGACACTTCCTACACCCCTCTAATACTCTCCCAGACACTTCCTACACCCCTCTAATACTCTCCCAGACACTTCCTACACCCCTCTAATACTCTCCCAGACACTTCCTACACCCCTCTAATACTCTCCCAGACACTTCCCACACCCCTCTAATACTCTCCCAGACACTTCCTACACCCCTCTAATACTCTCCCAGACACTTCCCACACCCCTCTAATACTCTCCCAGACACTTCCTACACCCCTCTAATACTCTCCCAGACACTTCCTACACCCCCCCTCTCCCAGACACTTCCTACACCCCTCTAATACTCTACCAGACACTTCCTACACCCCTCTAATACTCTCCCAGACACTTCCCACACCCCTCTAATACTCTCCCAGACACTTCCTACACCCCTCTAATACTCTCCCAGACACTTCCTACACCCCTCTAATACTCTCCCAGACACTTCCTACACCCATCTAATACTCTCCCAGACACTTCCCACACCCCTCTAATACTCTCCCAGACACTTCCTACACCCCTCTAATACTCTCCCAGACACTTCCCACACCCCTCTAATACTCTCCCAGACACTTCCTACACCCATCTAATACTCTCCCAGACACTTCCCACACCCCTCTAATACTCTCCCAGACACTTCCCACACCCCTCTAATACTCTCCCAGACACTTCCCACACCCCTCTAATACTCTCCCAGACACTTCCCACACCCCTCTAATACTCTCCCAGACACTTTCTACACCCCTCCATTACTCTCCCAAACACCTCCCGAATCCCTTTAATACTCTCCCAAACACTTCCCACTTCCCTCTAATACTCTCCCAAACACTTCCCACTTCCCTCTAATACTCTCCCAGACTCTTCCCACACCCCTTCATTACTCAGGCAATTCCCACACCCCTCTATTACTCTCCTAGACACTTCCCACTCCCCTCTAATACTCAGACACTTCCCACACCCCTTCATTACTCTCCCAAACACTTCCCACAGCCCTCTAATACTCCCCCAGACACTTCCCATACACCTCTAATACTCTCTCAGACACTTCCCACACCCATTCATTACTCTCCCAGACACTTACCACTCCCCTCTAATACTCAGACACTTCCCACACCTCTTCATTACTCTCTCAGACAATTCCCACACCCCTCTATTACTCTCCTAGACACTTCCCACTCCCCTCTAATACTCAGACACTTCCCACACCCCTTCATTACTCTCCCAAACACTTCCCACAACCCTCTAATACTCCCCCAGACACTTCCCATATACCTCTAATACTCTCTCAGACACTTCCCACACCTCTTCATTACTCTCCCAGACACTTCCCACTCCCCTCTAATACTCTCTCAGACACTTCCCACACCCCTTCAATACTCTCCCGGACACTTCCCACTCCCTTCTAATACTCAGACACTTCCCACAACCCTCTAATACTCTCCCAGACACTTCCTACACCCCTCTAATACTCTCCCAAACACTTCCCACACCCCTTCATTACTCTACCAAACACTTCTCACTCCCCTGTAATACTCTCTCACATACTTCCTACACCCATCCTAGCTACGGCAGTATTGGTTAGGAAGTTCAGAAGTATGTAGATGATGGTGTTGAGAGACGCCAACTGCCAGCCTCGTCTTGCTCAGTATTGAAGGTTGACCTGGGTGACATATAACCACTTCCACCTCCAACACCAATGCAACTGCTTGTCAAGTCTGTGCCCTGAATACCTGATGTTTTCATTTCTGCTTTCTCGACAGTGTGTCTGCGCTCGCCTCACCTATGTGTGGTTGCAGGGGTCGTGTCACAGCACCTGTGTGTGTGTGCGCGTCTCTCTCGTGCATACTCCTACGGGTGTTTGTACACGTTATGTGTACACAAGTGTATGTATATGGCATTGCATCACGAGTACTGCAGTACGAGCATCCTGGAGCAGAAGCGAGCCACTTTTTAAGAGACCCAAGTGTTCACTAAGTGGAAATATGAGATCCGGAAGGAAAGTGGAGAGAGAGAGAGAGAGAGAGATGGAGAGAGAGAGCGAGAGAGAGAGAGAGAGAGAGAGAGAGAGAGCTAGGGATCCTTAACCTAACCTTGTGAAACCCTGTGTAAAGAGAGAGAGAGAGAGAGAGAGAGAGAGAGAGAGAGAGAGAGAGAGAGAGAGAGAGAGAGAGAGAGAGAGAGAGAGACTGGAGGTGGGTGTAAGGTCGGCGGGAAGTATGTTGTCATGGCATTGTTCCGGGCAACAAATTTTCTTTTTGTTAGAAATATAGTTTAATAAAACGTCCGCAGAGAGCGAAACATCGCCTCAACGTTTGTCTTCAAGAAGCCAGAGTTAAAAAAAGAAAAAAAAACATAATTTCTTTATCGGAGAAAGAAAGTAACAGAAGTATAACAGCATACGGATATAACCACATATTACCACACTTCTGTAACTGGTCGAAAAAAAAAAGAAATCATTGCTGAAGATATATTAAGGTATTTAGGGCATTATGGCGGCTACTAAATTCGAAAACGGCAGTTTTTAAACTGGCTATATAGTTTGTGAGCCCCATCAAGGGAGGTTCCTTGACGCTGGTGAGGGGCTCTTGATCTAGAGAATTGGATTTGTGCTCCGGTTCCCTGAATTGAACCTGAATACCTTCTTCCCCCCGCCACATGCGCTGTATAATCCTACGGGTATAGCGCTCCCCCGTGATTATAAAAACACTAACATACGAGAGAAGGTATGTTATAAAGCTTGTATATGTATGTGTGGTGATAATTTGCATATACGGATAGTTTTAATAAAAGTTATAATTTGCATATACGGATAGCTTTAATAAAAGTTATAATTTGCATATACGGATAGTTTTAATAAAAGTTATAATTTGCATATACGGATAGTTTTAATAAAAGTTATAATTTGCATATACGGATAGCTTTAATAAAAGTTATAATTTGCATATACGGATAGCTTTAATAAAAGTTATAATTTGCATATATGGATAGTTTTAATAAAAGTTATAATTTGCATATACGGATAGTTTTAATAAAAGTTATAATTTTTTTCTCAGTGATTTAATATTTAAGGAAAGGAGTTGTATCATAAGTTCTGCACGAAGAGTCTGCTTGAACAAACCCAATGTATTTTGTTACATTTGCGGCGAATACTCTTTGAAAAAACAAAGGAAAATTATCAAAATTTTTGTGAAACTAAGTTTCTCTTGGTTATTGTTGAGTTTTGTGAAACTAAGTTTCTCTTGGTTATTGTGAAGTTTTGTGAAACTAAGTTTCTCTTGGTTATTGTGAAGTTTTGTGAAACTAAGTTTCTCTTGGTTATTGTGAAGTTTTGTGAAACTAAGTTTCTCTTGGTTATTGTTGAGTTTTGTGAAACTAAGTTTCTCTTGGTTATTGTGAAACTAAGTTTCTCTTGGTTATTGTTGAGTTTTGTGAAACTAAGTTTCTCTTGGTTATTGTTGAGTTTTGTTAAACTAAGTTTCTCTTGGTTATTGTTGAGTTTTGTTAAACTAAGTTTCTCTTGGTTATTGTTGAGTTTTGTGAAACTAAGTTTCTCTTGGTTATTGTTGAGTTTTGTTAAACTAAGTTTCTCTTGGTTACTGTTGAGTTTTGTTAAACTAAGTTTCTCTTGGTTATTGTGGAGTTTTGTGAAACTAAGTTTATCTTGGTTATTGTTGAGTTTTGTTAAACTAAGTTTCTCTTGGTTATTGTTGAGTTTTGTGAAACTAAGTTTCTCTTGGTTACTGTTGAGTTGCGCTGGAGAACAAGTGTTGGTCTCCACATATGGTCTGCAGAACCTGTGTAAAACGCTGACGACAGTGGAAAAACGGGCGAAGGAAAAGTTTAAACTTGAGTGTGACTGTGTTGTAGAGAGAACTGAGAAGCCACCAGGACGACTGTTACTTCTGTATGGTGAATGTGAAAGGTTTCAGTCAATACAATCAGGTGGGAATATCCTGATGTGGAGTCAGCAAGGATCACTGTGTAACACAGTGAAGACGTTGCCATACCAGTGTTTACAGCACTGTCTCACCTTCCCTTGTGCAGATGTACCACCAGTAACACCAGTAACAGCAGTAACGGCAGTAGCAACAGCAGTAACGGCAGTAGCAACAGCAGTAACGGCAGTAGCAATAGCAGTAACGGCAGCAGCAACAGCAGTAACGGCAGTAGCAACAGCAGTAACGGCAGCAGCAACAGTAGTAACGGCAGCAGTAACAACAGTAACGGCAGTAGCAACAGCAGTAACGGCAGCAGCAATAGCAGTAACAGCAGCAGTAACAACAGTAACGGCAGTAGCAACAGCAGTAACGGCAGTAGCAACAGCAGTAACGGCAGCAGCAACAGCAGTAACGGCAGCAGTAACAACAGTAACGGCAGTAGCAACAGCAGTAACGGCAGCAGCAACAGCAGTAACGGCAGCAGTAACAACAGTAACGGCAGCAGCAACAGCAGTAACGGCAGTAGCAACAGCAGTAACGGCAGTAGCAACAGCAGTAACGGCAGTAGCAACAGCAGTAACGTCAGTAGCAACAGCAGTAACGGCAGTAGCAACAGCAGTAACGGCAGTAGCAACAGCAGTAACGTCAGTAGCAACAGCAGTAACGGCAGTAGCAACAGCCGTAACGGCAGTAGCAACAGCAGTAACGGCAGTAGGAACAGCAGTAACGGCAGCAGTAACAACAGTAACGGCAGTAGCAACAGCAGTAACGGCAGCAGCAACAGCAGTAACGGCAGTAGCAACAGCAGTAACGGCAGTAGGAACAACAGTAACGGCAGCAGTAACAACAGTAACGGCAGTAGCAACAGCAGTAACGGCAGCAGCAACAGCAGTAACGGCAGCAGTAACAACAGTAACGGCAGCAGCAACAGTAGTAACGGCAGTAGCAACAGCAGTAACGGCAGTAGCAACAGCAGTAACGGCAGTAGCAACATCAGTAACGGCAGTAGCAACAGCAGTAACGGCAGCAGTAACAACAGTAACGGCAGCAGTAACAACAGTAACGGCAGCAGTAACAACAGTAACGGCAGTAGCAACAGCAGTAACGGCAGTAGCAACAGCAGTAACGGCAGTAGCAACAGCAGTAACGGCAGTAGCAACAGCAGTAACGGCAGCAGTAACAACAGTAACGGCTGTAGCAACAGCAGTAACGGCAGCAGCAACATCAGTAACGGCAGCAGTAACAACAGTAACGGCTGTAGCAACAGCAGTAACGGCAGCAGCAACAGCAGTAACGGCAGCAGTAACAACAGTAACTGCAGTAGCAACAGCAGTAACGGCTATAGGAACAGCAGTAACGGCAGCAGCAACAGCAGTAACGGCAGTAACAACAACAGTAACGGCAGTAGCTACAGCAGTAACGGCTGTAGGAACAGCAGTAACGGCAGCAGCAACAGCAGTAACGGCACAAGCAACAACAGTAACGGCAGTAGCAACAGCAGTAACGGCAGAAGCAACAGCAGTACCGGCAGTAGCAAAAGCAGTAACGGCAGCAGCAACAAAAGCAACAGCAGCCACAGAAGCAACAGCAGTACCGGCAGTAGCAACAGCAGTAACGGCAGCAGCAACAAAAGCAACAGCAGCCACAGAAGCAACAGCAGTACCGGCAGCAGCTACAGCAGTAACGGCAGCAGCAACAGCAGTAACGGCAGTAGCAACAACAGTAACGGCAGTAGCTACAGCAGTAACGGCTGTAGGAACAGCAGTAACGGCAGCAGCAACAGCAGTAACGGCACAAGCAACAACAGTAACGGCAGTAACAACAGCAGTAACGGCAGAAGCAACAGCAGTACCGGCAGTAGCAACAGCAGTAACGGCAGCAGCAACAAAAGCAACAGCAGCCACAGAAGCAACAGCAGTACCGGCAGCAGCAACAGCAGTAACGGCAGAAGCAACAGCAGTACCGGCAGTAGCAACAGCAGTAACGGCAGCAGCAACAGCAGTACCGGCAGCAGCAACAGCAGTAACGGCAGAAGCAACAGCAGTAACGGCAGCAGCAACAGCAGTAACGGCAGAAGCAACAGCAGTACCGGCAGTAGCAACAGCAGTAACTGCAGAAGCAACAGCAGCCACAGAAGCAACAGCAGTACCGGCAGTAGCAACAGCAGTAACGGCAGCAGCAACAGCAGTACCGGCAGCAGCAACAGCAGTAACGGCAGAAGCAACAGCAGTAACGGCAGCAGCAACAGCAGTAACGGCATAAGCAACAGCAGTACCGGCAGTAGCAACAGCAGTAACGGCAGCAGCAACAAAGGCAACAGCAGCCACAGAAGCAACAGCAGTACCGGCAGCAGCAACAGCAGTAACGGCAGCAGCAACAAAGGCAACAGCAGCCACAGAAGCAACAGCAGTACCGGCAGTAGCAACAGCAGTAACGGCAGCAGCAACAAAGGCAACAGCAGCCACAGAAGCAACAGCAGTACCGGCAGCAGCAACAGCAGTAACGGCAGAAGCAACAGCAGTAACGGCAGCAGCAACAGCAGTAACGGCAGAAGCAACAGCAGTACCGGCAGCAGCAACAGCAGTAACTGCAGAAGCAACAGCAGTAACTGCAGCAGCAACAGCAGTAACGGCAGCAGCAACAGCAGTAACTGCAGCAGCAACAGCAGTAACTGCAGCAGCAACAGCAGTAACGGCAGCAGCAACAGCAGTAACTGCAGCAGCAACAGCAGTAACGGCAGCAGCAACAGCAGTAACTGCAGCAGCAACAGCAGTAACGGCAGCAGCAACAGCAGTAACTGCAGAAGCAACAGCAGTAACTGCAGCAGCAACAGCAGTAACGGCAGCAGCAACAGCAGTAACTGCAGCAGCAACAGCAGTACCGGCAGTAGCAACAGCAGTAACGGCAGCAGCAACAAAAGCAACAGCAGCCACAGAAGCAACAGCAGTACCGGCAGCAGCAACAGCAGTAACGGCAGAAGCAACAGCAGTAACGGCAGCAGCAACAGCAGTAACGGCAGAAGCAACAGCAGTAACGGCAGCAGCAACAAAAGCAACAGCAGCCACAGAAGCAACAGCAGTACCGGCAGCAGCAACAGCAGTACCGGCAGCAGCAACAGCAGTAACGGCAGAAGCAACAGCAGTAGCAGCAGCAGCAACAGCAGTAACGGCAGCAGCAACAGCAGTAACGGCAGAAGCAACAGCAGTAACTGCAGCAGCAACAGCAGTAACGGCAGCAGCAACAGCAGTAACGGCAGCAGCAACAGCAGTAACTGCAGCAGCAACAGCAGTAGCAGCAGAAGCAACAGCAGTAACGGCAGCAGCAACAGCAGTAACGGCAGAAGCAACAGCAGTAGCAGCAGCTACATAAGCAGCAGCAGCAGCAACAGTAACGACAGTAGCGTCAATAACAAGAATACCAGCACTACCAGTCCTACCACCACCAGCACTAGCACCACCAGCACTAGCACCACCAGCACTAGCACCACCAGCACTAGCGCCACCAGCACTAGCACCACCAGCACTAGCGCCACCAGCACTAGCACCACCAGCACTAGCGCCACCAGCACTAGCACAACCACCACCACCACCAGCAGCACTAGCACCAGCAGCACTAGCACCAGCAGCACTAGCGCCACCAGCACTAACACCACCAGCGCCACCAGCACTAGCACCACCAGCACTAGCGCCACCAGCACTAGCACAACCAGCACTAGTGCCACCAGCACTAGCACCACCAGCACTAGCACAACCACCACCACCACCAGCACTAGCACCACCAGCACTAGCACCGCCAGCACTAGCGCCACCAGCACTAGCACCACCAGCGCCACCAGCACTAGCACCACCAGCACTAGCGCCACCAGCACTAGCACCACCAGCACTAGCGCCACCAGCACTAGCACCACCAGCACTAGCGCCACCAGCACTAGCACAACCACCACCACCAGCACTAGCACCACCAGCACTAGTACCACCAGCACTAGCACAACCAGCACTAGCACCACCAGCACTAGCGCCACCAGCACTAGCACCACCAGCGCCACCAGCACTAGCACCACCAGCGCCACCAGCACTAGCACCACCAGCACTAGCATAACCACCACCACCACCAGCACTAGCACCACCAGCACTAGCACCACCAACACTAGCACCACCAGCACTAGCGCCAACAGCACTAGCACCACCAGCGCCACCAGCACTAGCACCACCAGCACTAGCGCCACCAGCACTAGCACCACCAGCGACACCAGCATTAGCACCACCAGCACTAGCACCACCAGCACTAGCGCCAACAGCACTAGCACCACCAGCACTAGCACAACCACCACCACTAGCACCACCACCACTAGCACCACCAGCACTAGCACCACCAGCACTAACGCCACGAGCACCAGCGCCACCAGCACTAGCACCTCCAGCACTAGCACCACCAGCACTAGCGCCACCAGCACTAGCACCACCAGCGCCACCAGCACCAGCACCACCAGCACTAACGCCACCAGCACTAGCACCACCAGCACTAACGCCACCAGCACTAGCACCACCAGCACTAGCACCACCAGCACTAGCGCCACCAGCACTAGCACCACCAGCACTAGCACCACCAGCATTAGCACCTCCAGCACTAGCGCCACCAGTACTAGCACCACCAGCACTAGCACCACCAGCACTAGCACCACCAGCACTAGCGCCACCAGCACTAGCACCACCAGCGCCACCAGCACTAGCACCACCAGCACTAGCATCACCAGCACTAGCACCACCAGCACTAGCGCCACCAGCACTAGCACCACCAGCACTAGCACAACCACCACCACCACCAGCACTAGCACCACCAGCACTAGCACCACCAGCACTAGCACCACCAGCACTAGCGCCACCAGCACTAGCACCACCAGCACTAGCACAACCACCACCAGCACTAGCACCACCAGCACTAGCATCACCAGCACTAGCACCACCAGCACTAGCACCACCAGCACTAGCACCACCAACACTAGCACCACCAGCACTAGCACCACCAGCACTAGCACCACCAGCACTAGCACCACCAGCACTAGCACCACCAACACTAGCACCACCAGCACTAGCACCACCAGCACTAGCACCACCAGCACTAGCACAACCACCACCACCACCAGCACTAGCACCACCAGCACTAGCACCATCAGCACTAGCACCACCAGCACTAGCACCACTAGCACTAGCACAACCACCACCACCACCAGCACTAGCACCAGCAGCACTAGCACCAGCAGCACTAGCACCACCAGCACTAGCACCACCAGCACTAGCGCCACCAGCACTAGCACCACCAGCACAACCACCACCAGCACTAGCACCACCAGCACTAGCATCACCAGCACTAGCACCACCAGCACTAGCACCACCAGCACTAGCACCACCAACACTAGCACCACCAGCACTAGCACCACCAGCACTAGCACCACCAGCGCCACCAGCACTAGCACCACCAGCACTAGCACCACCAGCACTAGCACCACCAGCACTAGCGCCACCAGCACTAGCACAACCACCACCACCAGCACCACCAGCACTAGCACCACCAGCACTAGCGCCACCAGCACTAGCACCACCAGCACTAGCACCACTAGCACTAGCACAACCACCACCACCACCACCAGCACTAGCACCAGCAGCACTAGCACCACCAGCACTAGCACCACCAGCACTAGCACCACCAGCACTAGCACCACCAGCACTAGCACCACTAGCACTAGCACAACCACCACCACCACCAGCACTAGCACCAGCAGCACTAGCACCAGCAGCACTAGCACCAGCAGCACTAGCACCACCAGCACTAGCACCACCAGCACTAGCGCCACCAGCACTAGCACAACCACCACCACCACCACCACCAACATTTGGGAGGGCGACCAAGCCGGCTTAGTGCCAGATCTTCCGCCATTTTTCCGAGAAAGACGCCATAATTCTGCTTGACGAGACGCTCTTGGTGTTTTAACCAACATTGAGCTCTCCGCCGCTAGTCTTTAAGGGCTTATCTTCCTTGTATTTATCCGTCTCCTCTGTTTATCCAGATAAGATATTGGTGTTTTATGATCAATTTATTTGGATTTCGTATGGCAAGATGAACCTTATCGTAGTTTGTGTGGGAGCAGGAACTTGAGGTCTGTTAGATGGGTGATTGTTAAGTGGATGTTTGTTGAGTGATTGTTAGGTGGGTGATTGTTGAGTGATTGTTAGGTGGGTGATTGTTGAGTTATTGTTAGGTGGGTGATTGTTGAGTGATTGTTAGGTGGGTGATTGTTGAGTGATTGTTAGATGGGTGATTGTTGAGTGATTGTTAGGTGGGTGATTGTTGAGTTATTGTTAGGTGGGTGATTGTTGAGTGATTGTTAGGTGGGTGATTGTTGAGTGATTGTTAGATGGGTGATTGTTGAGTGATTGTTAGGTGGGTGATTGTTGATGTTTGTTAGGTAGATGATTGTTGATGTTTGTTAGGTAGATGATTGTTGAGTGATTGTTAGGTGGGTGATTGTTGAGTGATTGTTAGGTGGATGATTGTTGATGTTTGTTAGGTAGATGATTGTTGATGTTTGTTAGGTAGATGATTGTTGAGTGATTGTTATGTGGGTGATTGTTGATGTTTGTTAGGTAGATGATTGTTGAGTGATTGTTAGGTGGGTGATTGTTGAGTGATTGTTAGGTGGATGATTGTCGAGTGATTGTTAGGTGGATGATTGTTGATGTTTGTTAGGTGAGTGGTTGTTGAGTGATTGTTAGGTGGGTGATTGTTGAGTGATTGTTAGGTGGGGGATTGTTGATGTTTGTTAGGTGGATGATTATTAAGTGATTGTTAGGTGAGTGATTGTTAGGTGGATTATTGT
>NW_027197999.1:0-51025 GCF_038502225.1 Cherax quadricarinatus
AGCGTTTCTTTTTGATTATAATAATAATGATATGACTGACTGTGGGTTCGAACCCCACTCAATTTTTTTTTTTTTTTATTTATTTATTTATTTATTTATTTATTTTTTTTTTGACTTACTGAAGTTTTGTATAGCCCTTTTGGCTTAGCATTTGTTTTTTATTTTAATAATAATTATATGACTGACTGTGGGTTCGAACCCCACTCAATTTTTTTTTTATTTTTATTTTATTTATTTTTTTTTTTTTTGACTGACTGAAGTGTTGTATAGCCCTTGTGGCTTAGCATTTCTTTTTGATTATAATAATAATGATATGACTGACTGTGGGTTCGAACCCCACTCAATTTTTTTTTTATTTTTTATTTTATTTTATTTTTTTTTTTTTTTTTTTTGACTGACTGAAGTGCTGTATAGCCCTTGTGGCTTAGCATTTCTTTTTGATTATAATAATAATGATATGACTGACTGTGGGTTCGAACCCCACTGATTTTTTTTTTTTTTTTTTAATTTTTTTTGTTTTGTTTTTTTGTTTTTTTGTGACTGTAGTGCTGTATAGCCCTTGTGGCTTAGTGTTTCTTTTTGATTATAATAATAATGATATGACTGACTGTGGGTTCGAACCCTAATAATTTTTTTTTTTTTTTTAATTTTTTTTTTTTTAATTTATTTTTTTTTTTTTTTTTTTTGGTGACTGACTGAAGTGCTGTATAGCCCTTGTGGCTTAGCATTTCTTTTTGATTATAATAATAATAATGATATGACTGACTGTGGGTTCGAACCCTACTCAGTTTTTTTTTTTTTTAATTTTTTTTTTTAATTTATTTATTTTTTTTTTGTTTTTTTTTTTGGTGACTGACTGAAGTGCTGTATAGCCCTTGTGGCTTAGCATTTCTTTTTGATTATAATAATAATAATGATATGACTGACTGTGTGTTCGAACCTTACTCAGTTTTTTTTTTTTTTTAATTTTTTTTTTTTTTTTTTTTTTTTTTTTTTGACTGACTGAAGTGTTGTATAGCCCTTGTGGCTTAGCGTTTCTTTTTGATAATAATAATAATAATATGAGTGACTGTGGGTTCGAACCCCACTCAATTTTTTTTTTTTTTTTTTTTTTTTTGTGACTTACTGATGTGTTGTATAGCCCTTGTGGCTTAGTGTTTCTTTTTGATTGTAATAATAACAATATGACTGACTGTGGGTTCGAACCCCACTCAATTTTTTTTTTTTTTTTTTTTTTTTGACTGACTGACTGACTGAAGTGTTGTATAGCCCTTGTGGCTTAGCGTTTCTTTTTGATTATAATAATAAGGATATGACTGACTGGGTTCGAACCCCACTCAATTTTTTTTTTATTTTTTAATTTTTTTTTTTATTTATTTTTTTTTGACTGACTGAAGTGCTGTATAGCCCTTGTGGCTTAGCATTTCTTTTTGATTATAATAATAATAATGATATGACTGACTGTGGGTTCGAACCCTACTCAGTTTTTTATTTTTTTTTTATTTATTTATTTATTTATTTATTTTTTTTTTTGTGACTGACTGAAGTGTTGTATAGCCCTTGTGGCTTAGTGTTTCTTTTTTATAATAATAATAATAATATGACTGACATTGGGTTCAAACCATCTCCACCCATCTCCCCCACCTTCCCCAACCCACCCTCCTCCTCCCACCACCCACCCCACCTCCCCCACCCACCCCCCACGTGCACCCAACTGCCCACACCTGCCCGCACCTCCACCCACCTGCCCCATCTCCTCCCACCTGCCCCTACCTTCCCCAACCTTCCCACACCTCCCCCCACTTCCCTCCACCTCCCCCACATCCCCACTCATCCGTCCACCTACGCCCACCCACCCCCCACCTCCCCCAGCTCCCATATAGCACAGCACTATCTTTAATATATAACACAGCACTATCTTCACTACATAACACAGCACTATCTTCACTATATAACACAACTATCACTAAATGATACACTCTCACTATATAACACAGCATTATCACTATTCCTGTAAAGTACCTACCATTCTTGTGGTGTATAAATAGATTTTTTTGATTATTTTTGCTTGTATTCCTGTAGCCTAGTGGTTAGCATACCGCTCTGAGAGTGGTGAGACTCCAGCGTCCCGGGTTTGAGCCCCGCCAGTGCCCAAGTTTGTGTTGAGTGAGTTTAAGACAATGGATATCCAAGTGCTTGGTGATTATCACCCTCTCCTGGAGGTCACTCAACCATTGCGAAGGTCTCATATGGTCGCCATTCTTAAGAATACTCCTCGTGCATTTGGAAAAAGATGCAGAGTTGTCTCTGGCGATTATCTACTTGGTGGACATGTTCTACCCAAGGGTCATGGTCGCTTTGTAGTGACAAAGGAAACCCGTCACGTTGTCTCTCTGTACTTCTGCCTAGATGGGACCCTAATCTACTACAATGGCGGCAATCCTGTGTTCGCCAACAAAATAGTAAATGACTACTACAACCAGCACCCCTGCTTCAGAAGACTCCTAAGTGTTGGTGAGGTACAGCAGTATGCTGGGACCTGCGTGTACCATGCAATAGCATTCATGGACATAGTTGTCAGTTCCAAGCTCATGGACCCTGATGACATCATCCGCTGGTTCACCATCAGAATGAAATATAACCCAGATATAAGAGGAATCAACATAGTCAAGTCAATGTTGACTGAATTCAAGAATGACATAGATACTTCCTGCAATGATCCACAAGAGAGCGTATTGTTGGCAGACGTTAAAGCTCATCTACTAGTTGCAAACAAGAAGACTCGTAAGCGTCAACTGGACACTGAGACGCCTTCAACACCTCCACAAAAGATGATTAATCTCTGAATGATCAAATAAAGAGAACACCAAGAAGTTCTGTGTGTGTGTGTGTGTGTATGTGTGTGTGTGTGTGTGTGTGTGTGTGTGTGTCTGTGTGTGTGTGTGTGTGTGTGTGTGTGTGTATGTGTGTGTGTGTGTGTGTCTATGTGTCTGTATGTGTCTATATGTGTGTATGTGTTTATATGTGTGTGTATGTGTGTGTATGTGTCTATATGTGTGTATGTGTGTCTGTATGTGTGTGTGTGTGCGTGTGTATGTTTGTATGTGTGTTTATGTATGTGTTTGTGTTTGTCTGTATTTTTTTCTTTTTTTTATGACTGTAGTGCTGTATAGCCCTTGTGGATTAGCGTTTCTTTCTGATAATAATAATAATAATATGACTGACTGTGGGTTCGAACCCCACTCAATTTTTATTTTTTTTTAATTTTTTTTTTGGGGGGTGACTGTAGTGCTGTATAGCCCTTGTGGCTTAGCATTTCTTTTTGATTATAATAATAATGATATGACTGACTGTGGGTTCGAACCCCACTGATTTTTTTTTTGTTTTTTTTTAATTTTTTTTGTTTTTTTGTTTTTTTGTGACTGACTGAAGTGCTGTATAGCCCTTGTGGCTTAGCGTTTCTTTTGGATTATAATAATAATGATATGACTGACTGTGGGTTCGAACTCCACTCAATTTTTTTTTTTTTTTTTTTTTTTTTTTTTTTTTTTTTTTTTTTTTTTTTTTTTTTTTTTTTTTTTTTTTTTTTTTTTTTTTTTTTTTTTTTTTTTTTTTTTGTTGGGACTGACTGAAGTGTTGTATAGCCCTTGTGGCTTAGCATTTCTTTTTGATTATAATAATAATGATATGACTGACTGTGGGTTCGAACCCCACTCAATTTTTTTTTTTTTATTTTTTTTTTTTTTATTTATTTTTTTTTTTTTGACTGACTGAAGTGCTGTATAGCCCTTGTGGCTTAGCATTTCTTTTTGATTATAATAATAATAATGATATGACTGACTGTGGGTTCGAACCGTACTAAGTTTTTTTTTTTTTTTTTTTTTTTTTTTTTTTTTTGTGACTGACTGGCTTAGTGTTTCTTTTTTATTATAATAATAATAATATGACTGACATTGGGTTCAAACCATCTCCACCCACCTCCCCCACCTTCCCCAACCCACCCTCCTCCTCCCACCACCCACCCCACCTCCCCCACCCACCCCCCACGTGCACCCAACTGCCCCCACCTGCCCGCACCTCCACCTACCTGCCCCATCTCCTCCCACCTGCCCCCACCTTCCCCAACCTTCCCACACCTCCCCCCACTTCCCTCCACCTCCCCCACATCCCCCCTCGTCCGTCCACCTACGCCCACCCACCCCCACCTCCCCCACCACCCACACAGCACAGCACTATCTTTAATATATAACACAGCACTATCTTCACTACATAACACAGCACTATCTTCACTATATAACACAACTATCACTAAATGATACACTCTCACTATATAACACAGCATTATCACTATTCCTGTAATTTACCTACCATTCTTGTGGTGTATAAATAGATTTTTTTGATTATTTTTGCTTGTATCCCCATAGCCTAGTGGTTAGCATACCGCTCTGAGAGTGGTGAGACTCCAGCGTCCCGGGTTCGAGCCCGATGTTTTTTTTTTTTTTTATTTTTTTTTTTACTGTTGTTATGCAGAAATGTGGGATAGCTGGGGGCTTGAGCCTGGTCTAAGGGCAAAGGTAAAAGTTACACACATCTCAAGCCCAAACCGGCCACCCAGGGCTATCCCAGTCAAAACAGAAAGCGCTAAACCAGTATGTGTTACTTCAAGGGGTTGGTTAACAGAGGGTTAGGCAAAAATCCCAATTAGGAAAATATATCTATTTAATCACCATAACATAAAAACCTTAATTCTACACGCCCAAATGAAGGTACACACAGCTGGCTGGAGGTTCAGCCACCATAACACTAGGCTTCGTCAGCGTCAGGCCGTCATGACACCACAAACCTCATTTCTTACTTCATCACTCATCCCACAGCACCCTGACCATGTCAGAGCCTGGGTTAACATACAGGTAAGCCATATGAAAGCCTATGGCTTGAATTGGATAAACAAAATGAGTGTATTATTGCAAACTTAACTTAAAATACACAGCATCTCCGACGCCAGCTTCTACCACCATCCTAACGTCACGTGACCTCCTCCCCCACGCTTACTCTGCGTACCCAAACATCCTTGGAAAATAAATCACTAACTCCATTCTTTATAATTATAGTTAGAGTACTTTACAGTACCTCCAAAAGCACATTATGAATTATAAAATTATTCCTTACAACTACAATATTCATATTATTATGGCACACTTCCCCACTAATATGTACATACGATGTCATGCAGAACCCTGCATAACACCCCCACCCCCAGACCATAGGTCTCACTCTGCTAGCGGGGTCCCAACGGACACCGCTAGGCAAAAAGAAAAAAAAAAGAAAATAAGCCCCACATTAAGGTCTGAGGCAACTGGCAAAATGATAACTGGGGAATGACCACCATACAATCACGGTCTTTTGGTACTACAAATATGCAATATTTACAAACTGAGGTACTAGAGTGCAGACATATGAAACTCGTCGAACATAAAAGTGATCAAGTTCTATGCCCAACGAGCTCACAGTCACACTCTTAGACAGCTGTTTTAGGAAAAGGCACCATTACAACACAGCGCTGGCCAGGCGCTGGCGTTGATGCATTTTACCTAAATTACATCAAGCAAACTTATAAACAAGCAAGTAAACTTTGTACAAAAGTGCCCCTGAGGAATGCCGTTTAATGAAGTAACACCAAAGTTCAGTATGTTGCAAGGCAGACCAAACTGTAGGTGCCACCAAAAAAAACTTTTAAACAGTAAGTACATTTTCCAGGAGTTCAAAGAAAAGAAAAACATATGTTACATGTTAAATTCTACGGAGAAAACAACATCACATTATCACTCCCATCTCACAGCAATCTTTAGTAAACAAAACTGGTTCCCCATGACACACCTCTGCGAGAATCAGGAGAGCACAGGAGAGGGGAAAATATCAGGCCCCTAAAAACAACGGGTGGATAGGCACATAAATCTTGTTGGTGGGACTGCGGCTGTAAAACCCTGGAGTCATCACTGAAGACCCCCAAAAGGTGGACCTCCCAGGCCGCATCCTACATGTCATTCCAAGGACCCTGGAGTCACCCCAGTGGTGATCCAAAAAGGAAAAATTGAAAAAGAGTCCTGGAGAACCAAAACACCTCGGATCAAAAGACATGACCCAAACAGTGGAGGGCATCACCGCCAGCCCCACATTCACTAAAACGTTAGGTCCAACAGTCCCTATACCAACATAAAACAGAGGCGAGGCATTCCAGCCAACACCTAAAAAACGTAGCATACCTTACCTAGGCATGGTCTTTGATGTGACTACCCCCCTAAATACACACACACTAGGGAATCCTGATACCTCCAGCTCCAGCTCAACCTGCCCTTCTCCTTTGGGTGGCCCAGAGTTCCATCTACTCGTCTACCGCAAATCACTGCAAAATAAGAATAGATAAGTGATCTATACACTACATTGTGCACTTTAAACACGAGACAAGGTATTAGCAACCACATTCTCCGCTCCCTTCACATAATGAATCACCAGATTAAGAGGTTGGAGAAACAAGGCCCACCTCGTAAGTCTCTGATTGTGGTTCCTCATTAAGTGAAGGAAACGTAAGGGATTATGGTCACTATACACAGTTATAGGGTGAACTGATTTAGATATATGCACCTCAAAATGTTGCACTGCCAACACTAAAGCAAGAGCCTCCTTTTCTATGGAGGTATAACTTCTTTGGTGCCTGCTACTTTTTGCTGAGAAGCAGCCGAGTGGCATTACTTCTCCTGCTCTACCCTGCAACAAGACTGACCCAACCTCTGTATCATTTTGCAAAACCCGGGGTGGGTAACTCAGGATTACACATAAAAGATCTTGAGGGTTAATGGCATACAAAAGGTACATGGACAGAGATATTAAAGTTACAAATACGGGTGTGTCCTTGGCACACATGGTCGTGGGAAGCAGATGACGCACCCACTGTTCATTCACACAATTTGCATGTAGTTCATAAAGAGGAGACAAAACCTTATTTTTTAACTGTACCTGGCGGCAGTCAGTGCACGTTTTCAAGGTATCACCTAGTGTGAGACCAGTAAAAAACAACGTCCACCGACTCTCGCTGGATACAAACACAGTCTCTAGAAATAAACACTTCACTTCCTTCAAGGAACCTATTTCACCCCAGCTTACATCATGCCAGACCTGCTGACATTTCACAAATTCGGAAACCTCTACCTCATGGGGTTTAACATGGCCCCATTTTTCAGCATCCCAAAACTCTTTCACTAAGGTGCACCATGGCTGAGCCAACACTTCAACCAGTCTTTCAGAAGATCCAAATCTTCCACAATCTCTTACAATTTTCCTGCTTACATTATCTTTCTCAGGGACTTTATCCATCATCATTTTGAAGTCACCACACAGTTCCATCATAGCCTTCCCAGGACCCGGTTCCAATGCCAATCCCATCTCTCCAGCTTCCAGAATGTGTAGCACCACCTCATAGTCCCACGTCATCCTGGGCGGACTGGCAGACTGGTGCACTAGTGCCATCGACCTCATCTTAGCCAAGAATTTTCTGAAACCGAGAAAAAACACCGCCGGGGAAACATCACCATCCTCACGTAGCACATGACTTAATGATTCCAGAGTGCTTCCCCACACGGTAATGAAAGGGAGGGGAATTCCCTCCTCCCAGTCCTTCTGGTACTGGGGAAAACAAATATGCATTGCCCTGAGAGACTGGGAAAACCATGGAGCTTTTCTTTGACTCCTAGGATGATATACATTGGTAAATTTAACCTCAAGTAGGCCTCTCAAAACTACATGACATTTCATAAAATATGACTTCTGGGTGATTTGTGCAAAGCCTAAGAGACAAAAATGTTTCACCAGAAATCTCAAAACCACACACACAAAATTATTCAGAAAGGGTACAGACTCTGGTAACCTGTTAGAAAAGGAATTTATTAATAAACACTGATTATTTAGCTCTCCCGTCTTAACACTGAAATGCCGTTCCTTCAGAATCTGTAAAAAATACTGACAAAGACACTTTAATAGTTCTGCCGCGTCCACGTAAGCACAGGTCCTCTTAAAAAGAGTCTTGCTCATTTGATCAACTCTGCAAAATAAACACTTGGTAAATTTGGGAACCACATCCTCCGCGACAACTGATAAATGAATAGCGTTCCGGAGGTCACAACCTTCCCGGGCCTCACTCAGCTGCTGCAGAGTCAGGGGATTTTTTCCCACATCAGCACCAAGACCACTTCTCCAACCGAGTTCCGGTTGAGCCGGTTCATCACTGCTCAGAGTCTCCTGCAGGTCAGACTCAATGAACAGGCTCCCCATGCCCAAACCATCACCACAGTGTGCAGAAGGGTCACAGTGAGGCACAGCTCCTACCTTGTTCCCCTGTTTAGTCCGAAAGCACATTGAAAAATTTTCAGGTACCGTTGCTCCAATTGGGTCATTACCACCTTGTAAAGCAGGGTCCTGCAAAACCAAACATTCCTCACTTTTGAGGAGTCCCACAACGTTGTTGCCTAGTAGAAGGTCAACTCCTGCAAAAGGTACATCTTCTGCAATACCTACAGGTAGGTACCCAGACTGGTACTCAGACTCTATCCATAACCTGTGCACTGGAGTCCTGACAGGGACTCCAGTTATCCCTTTAAGAAAAATGTCCAATCCGGTGTAGGTGTCATCCGACACTGGCAATACACCCCTGCGAAGCAAGGTGTATGTGCTACAAGTGTCCCTCAAAGACATAACACCCGTGACCCTACCTTCATTTTGGTGTAAGGCCACAGTAGACTTACTTGAATAGACCTTCATCCGAGGGTCAAAGACAGCTGGTCTTCTTTGGATACCTTGGGGCAAGACTGCAATGCAAGCCACATCATGTGTAATCGGTGTATTTACTGGAGAAGCATCTGTCGCAGCCTGGTCCCTAAGCATCTTTCGACAATATGGCTGCAGGTGGCCCTGTTTATTGCAATATGTACAGTGATAAGGTTTAAAGGCCCCCTGCCCATCTGACCTAGGTTGGATCCCTTGGTTCTGGGGAACTGGGCTCGTCCCACCTGTTCCTTGTAGTCCTGGACCTGTGACAGCTGACTTAAAACCTCCTCGAGTGGGTACTGGAAAATTAGGGTTATTAAAACCCTTGTGGTTATTAGGCTGATAAATGGGTGGCTTAAACTTCTGAAATTTCTTATTCCTATTGGTGGGTGGAGAAAACTTACCATTATTAGTATGTGGGGTGTGGTAACTGCTACCAAATTTTTGGTTAGCTAAAAATCTGTCACCCAGCTCTAAAGCATTATTAAAATCATCAAGATCCTTCTCCTCAAGATATGCCTTAAGGTCAGGAGGAACATTTCTCAAAAGATCCTCTAACAAAATTAAGGTAATTACACCTTCATAATTGCCTACCACCCCCTTTGAGCGACACCACCTATTTAGAAGTGACATCTTCTCCTTACCATATTCCACCAAAGACTGCCCTGACTGAAACTTTAGTCCTCTGAATTTCTGCCTGTACCTTTCCGGCAACATTTGATAAGCCAGTAAAACTACCTCTTTTAGCTTATGATAATCAGAAAAGGCAGATCCTTCTAAAGAACTAATAGCCTGTAACCCTTTACCAACTAATTGGGTTCTTGCTAATGTCGCCCATTCCTTTTCCGGCCAAACTTGGGATTTGGCCGTACTTTCAAATAACAGAAAAAACTGGTCTGGGTCTTTCTCTAGGAATTTGGGCACAAATTTTATGGCTTTATCCAAATGAAAAACATCTACCCTTGTGTCTGTGTCTGGGTGAGAAGCAAGCTGCCTCTCTTTAGCTCTTTCTTGAGCCCTAAGCTCCTCTAAGGCTCTCTGTTCCTGGATCTTTGTGCGCTCAATCCTTAACCGTTCCTTTTCTTCTGCAACTAGGGTTAATTTCATTTGTAAAATTACTACTTCCTTATCCAGGTCCCTATCATGGGGATGTGATTCAATGTCACCTTCCAAATGCATGTCATCCTCAGAATTTTCACCAGTGTCAGCCATTTTGGGAAATAATAGCACCAAATCTTACTACCAGCCACAGAACTTACTGATATAAAATAATAAAGCACACAGCAAGGTACATATACTGAAGTAGTATATTCACAAGGAGTTGTCATGTGACTCCCTCAAATTAAACAGGATTGCACACAAAAAGAAAATCCTGGCAGAAAAAAAAATAAGAGCTACTGCACCTGCAAAGGTAAATTATTTCCAGAAATTTAGGTAAGCATAACCCCCTAAAAATCAGCAAGATTGTACCTGCAAGGGTAAATTATGCACAAAATATCAAGTATTAATAACACCCTAAAAATCAACAATATGGCACAGAAAGGTAAATGATTTATAGAGTATTAATTAATAATAACACCCTAAAACCAGCAATATTATACAGAAAGGTAAATTATTCACAGGGTATTAATTAATAATAACACCCTAAAAACTAGCAATGTTGCACACAAAAGTAAATTATTCACAGGGTATTAATTAATAATAACACCCTAAAAACCAGCAAACACAAAAGTAAATTATTCACAGGGTATTAATTAATAATAACACCCTAAAAACCAGCAATGTTGCACACAAAAGTAAATTAACACAAAAATAAATTATTCACAGGGTATTAATTAATAATAACACCCTAAAACTAGCAATGTTGCACACAAAAGTAAATTATTCACAGGGTATTAATTAATAATAACACCCTAAAACTAGCAATGTTGCACACAAAAGTAAATTATTCACAGGGTGTTAATTAATAATAACACCCTAAAAACTAGCAATATTGCAAACAAAGGTAAATTATTATTTTAGTGTGAGTGTTATAGTGAATGCTTCCTCTGACCAACCCAGTAAAGAATGATTATTGACTTTCCAGGTTGCAAACTTGAATTACCACAAAAATTTGATAATTCTCCCATATACAGGCCCCCATGTTACGCAAAAATGTGGGATAGCTGGGGGCTTGAGCCTGGTCTAAGGGCAAAGGTAAAAGTTACACACATCTCAAGCCCAAACCGGCCACCCAGGGCTATCCCAGTCAAAACAGAAAGCGCTAAACCAGTATGTGTTACTTCAAGGGGTTGGTTAACAGAGGGTTAGGCAAAAATCCCAATTAGGAAAATATATCTATTTAATCACCATAACATAAAAACCTTAATTCTACACGCCCAAATGAAGGTACACACAGCTGGCTGGAGGTTCAGCCACCATAACACTAGGCTTCGTCAGCGTCAGGCCGTCATGACACCACAAACCTCATTTCTTACTTCATCACTCATCCCACAGCACCCTGACCATGTCAGAGCCTGGGTTAACATACAGGTAAGCCATATGAAAGCCTATGGCTTGAATTGGATAAACAAAATGAGTGTATTATTGCAAACTTAACTTAAAATACACAGCATCTCCGACGCCAGCTTCTACCGCCATCCTAACGTCACGTGACCTCCTCCCCCACGCTTACTCTGCGTACCCAAACATCCTTGGAAAATAAATCACTAACTCCATTCTTTATAATTATAGTTAGAGTACTTTACAGTACCTCCAAAAGCACATTATGAATTATAAAATTATTCCTTACAACTTCAATATTCATATTATTTTGGCACACTTCCCCACTAATATGTACATACGATGTCATGCAGAACCCTGCATAACAGACTGTGGGTTCGAACCCCACTGAATTTTTTTTTTGTTTTGTTTTTAATTTTTTTTTTGTTTTGTTTTTTTGTTTTTTTTTTTAGTGCTTTTTGTGGCTTTTTTTTTTTTTTTAATGTGACTGACTGTGGGTTCGAACTCCACTCAATTTTGTTTTTTTGTTTTGTTTTTTTGTTTTTTTTTTGTGACTGTAGTGCTGTATAGCCCTTGTGGCTTAGCGTTTCTTTTTGATTATAATAATAATGATATGTCTGACTGTGGGTTCGAACTCCACTCAATTTTTTTTTTTTATTTTTTTTATTTTTTTTTTTTGATGACTGACTGAAGTGCTGTATAGCCCTTGTGGCATAGCATTTCTTTTTGATTATAATAATAATAATGATATGACTGACTGTGTGTTCGAACCCTACTCATTTTTTTTTTTTTTAATTTTTTTTTTTTTTTTTTTTTTTTTTTTTTTCTTTTTTTGTGACTGACTGAAGTGTTGTATAGCCCTTGTGGCTTAGCGTTTGTTTTTGATTATAATAATAATGATATGACTGACTGTGGGTTCGAACCCCACCCGTTTTTTTTTTTTTTTTTTTTTTTTTTTTTTTTTTTTTTTTTTTTTTTTTTTTTTTATTTTTTTTTTGTGACTGACTGAAGTGTTGTATAGCCCTTGTGGCTTAGCGTTTCTTTTTGATTATAATAATAATGATATGACTGACTGTGGGTTCGAACCCCACTCAATTTTTTTTTTTTTTATTTTTTTTGTGACTGACTGAAGTGTTGTATAGCCCTTGTGGCTTAGCGTTTCTTTTTGATTATAATAATAATGATATGACTGACTGTGGGTTCGAACCCCACTGATTTTTTTTTTTTTTATTTTTTTATTTTTATTTTTTTTTTTTTGTGACTGTAGTGCTGTATGGCCCTTGTGGCTTAGCGTTTCTTTTTGATTATAATAATAATGATATGACTGACTGTGGGTTCGAACCCCACTCAATTTTTTTTTTTATTTTTTATTTTTTTTATTTTTTTTTTTTTGACTGACTGAAGTGCTGTATAGCCCTTGTGGCTTAGCATTTCTTTTTGATTATAATAATAATAATGATATGACTGACTGTGGGTTCGAACCCTACTCATTTTTTTTTTTTTTTATTTATTTACTTTTTTTTTTTTTTTTGTGACTGAAGTGTTGTATAGCCCTTGTGGCTTAGTGTTTCTTTTTTATTATAATAATAATAATATGACTGACATTGGGTTCAAACCATCTCCACCCACCTCCCCCACCTTCCCCAACCCACCATCCTCCTCCCACCACCCACCCCACCTCCCCCACCCACCCCCACGTGCACCCAACTGCCCGCACCTGCCCGCACCTCCACCCACCTGCCCCATCTCCTCCCACCTGCCCCCACCTTCCCCAACCTTCCCACACCTCCCCCCACTTCCCTCCACCTCCCCCCACATCCCCCCTCGTCCATCCACCTATGCCCACCCACCCCCCACCTCCCCCACCTCCCACATAGCACAGCACTATCTTTAATATATAACACAGCACTATCTTCACTACATAACACAGCACTATCTTCACTATATAACACAACTATCACTAAATGATACACTCTCACTATATAACACAGCATTATCACTATTCCTGTAAAGTACCTACCATTCTTGTGGTGTATAAATAGATTTTTTTGATTATTTTTGCTTGTATCCCCATAGCCTAGTGGTTAGCATACCGCTCTGAGAGTGGTGAGACTCCAGCGTCCCGGGTTCGAGCCCCGCCAGTGCCCAAGTTTGTGTTGAGTGAGTTTAAGACAATGGATATCCAAGTGCTTGGTGATTATCACCCTCTCCTGGAGGTCACGCAACCATTGCGAAGGTCTCACATGGTCGCCATTCTTAAGAATACTCCTCGTGCATTTGGAAAAAGATGCAGAGTTGTCTCTGGCGATTATCTACTTGGTGGACATGTTCTACCCAAGGGTCATGGTCGCTTTGTAGTGACAAAGGAAACCCCTCACGTTGTCTCTCTGTACTTCTGCCTAGATGGGACCCTAATCTACTACAATGGCGGCAATCCTGTGTTCGCCAACAAAATAGTAAATGACTACTACAACCAGCACCCCTGCTTCAGAAGACTCCTAAGTGTTGGTGAGGTACGGCAGTATGCTGGGACCTGCGTGTACCATGCAATAGCATTCATGGACATAGTTGTCAGTTCCAAGCTCACGGACCCTGATGACATCATCCGCTGGTTCACCATCAGAATGAAATATAACCCAGATATAACAGCAATCAACATAGTCAAGTCAATGTTGACTGAATTCAATAATGACATAGATACTTCCTGCAATGATCCACAAGAGAGCGTATTGTTGGCAGACGTTAAAGCTCATCTACTAGTTGCTAACAAGAAGACTCGTAAGCGTCCACTGGACACTGAGACGCCTTCAACACCTCCACAAAAGATGATTAAACTCTGAATGATCAAATAAAGAGAACACCAAGAAGTTCTGTGTGTGTGTGTGTGTGTGTGTGTGTGTGTGTGTGTGTGTGTGTGTGTGTGTGTGTGTGTGTGTGTGTGTGTGTGTGTGTGTGTGTGTGTGTGTGTGTGTGTGTGTGTGTCTATGTGTCTGTATGTGTGTATATGTGTGTATGTGTGTCTATGTGTGTGTATGTGTCTATATGTGTGTATGTGTGTATGTGTGTGTGTGTATGTGTATGTTTGTATGTGTGTTTATGTATGTGTTTGTGTTTGTCTGTATTTTTTTTTCTTTTTTTATGACTGTAGTGCTGTATAGCCCTTGTGGATTAGCGTTTCTTTCTGATAATAATAATAATAATATGACTGACTGTGGGTTCGAACCCCACTCAAGTTTTTTTTTTTTTTTATTTATTTATTTTTTTTTTTGTGACTGTAGTGCTGTATAGCCCTTGTGGCTTAGCGTTTCTTTTTGATTTTAATAATAATGATATGACTGACTGTGGATTCGATTTTTTTTTTTTTTTTTTTTTTTTTTTTTTGTTTGACTGACTGAAGTGTTGTATAGCCCTTGTGGCTTAGCGTTTCTTTTTGATTATAATAATAATGATATGACTGACTGTGGGTTCGAACCCCACTCAATTTTTTTTTTTTTATTTATTTATTTTTTTTTTTTTTTTGACTGACTGAAGTGCTGTATAGCCCTTGTGGCTTAGCATTTCTTTTTGATTATAAGAATAATAATGATATGACTGACTGTGGGTTCGAACCCCACTGTTTTTTTTTTTTGTTTTTTTTTTAATTTTTTTTTTTTTTTTTTATTTTTTTTTCTTTTTTTTTTTGTGACTGTAGAGCTTTATAGCCCTTGTGGCTTAGCATTTCATTTTGATTATATAATTAATGATATGACTGACTGTGGGTTCGAACCCCACTCAATTTTTTTTTTTTATTTTTTTTTTTTTTATTTTTTTTTTTTTTTGACTGAATGAAGTGCTGTATAGCCCTTGTGGCTTAGCATTTCTTTTTGATTATAATAATAATAATGATATGACTGACTGTGGGTTCGAACGCTACTCAGTTTTTTTTTTTATTTTTTTTTTTTTAATTTTTTTTTTTATTTTTTTTTTTTGTGACTTACTGATGTGTTGTATAGCCCTTGTGGCTTAGTGTTTCTTTTTGATTATATAATAAATAATGATATGACTGACACCCTACACCTTACCTATCTGTCTTCCACATCTCCCCTTCAAACCACCTCCACCCACCTCCCCCACCTTCCCCAACCCACCCTCCTCCACCCACCACCCACCCCACCTCCCCCACCCACCCCCCACATGCACCCAACTGCCCACACCTGCCCACACCTCCACCCACCTGCCCCATCTCCTCCCACCTGCCCCCACCTTCCCCAACCTTCCCACACCTCCCCTCACTTCCCTCCACCTCCCCCACATCCCCCCTCGTCTGTCCACCTACGTTCACCCACCCCCCACCTCCCCCACCTCCCACATAGCACAGCACTATCTTTAATATATAACACAGCACTATCTTTAATATATAACACAGCACTATCTTCACTACATAACACAGCACTATCTTCACTATATAACACAACTATCACTAAATGATTCACTCTCACTATCTAACACAGCATTATCACTATTCCTGTAAAGTACCTACCATTCTTGTGGTGTATAAATAGATTTTTTTGATTACTTTTGCTTGTATCCCCATAGCCTAGTGGTTAGCATACCGCTCTGAGAGTGGTGAGACTCCAGCGTCCCGGGTTCGAGCCCCGCCAGTGCCCAAGTTTGTGTTGAGTGAGTTTAAGACAATGGATATCCAAGTGCTTGGTGATTATCACCCTCTCCTGGAGGTCACGCAACCATTGCGAAGGTCTCACATGGTCGCCATTCTTAAGAATACTCCTCGTGCATTTGGAAAAAGATGCAGAGTTGTCTCTGGCGATTATCTACTTGGTGGACATATTCTACCCAAGGGTCATGGTCGCTTTGTAGTGACAAAGGAAACCCCTCACATTGTCTCTCTGTACTTCTGCCTAGATGGGACCCTAATCTACTACAATGGCGGCAATCCTGTGTTCGCCAACAAAATAGTAAATGACTACTACAACCAGCACCCCTGCTTCAGAAGACTCCTAAGTGTCGGTGAGGTACGGCAGTATGCTGGGACCTGCGTGTACCATGCAATAGCATTCATGGACATATTTGTCAGTTCGAAGCTCACGGACCCTGATGACATCATCTGCTGGTTCACCATCAGAATGAAATATAACCCAGATATAACAGCAATCAACATAGTCAAGTCAATGTTGACTGAATTCAATAATGACATAGATACTTCCTGCAATGATCCACAAGAGAGCGTATTGTTGGCAGACATTAAAGCTCATCTACTAGTTGCTAACAAGAAGACTCGTAAGCGTCCACTGGACACTGAGACACCTTCAACACCTCCACAAAAGATGATTAAACTCTGAATGATCAAATAAAGAGAACACCAAGAAGTTCTGTGTGTGTGTGTGTGTGTGTGTGTGTGTGTGTGTGTGTGTGTGCATCTGTGTGTGTATGTGTGTGTGTGTGTGTGTGTCTATGTGTCTGTATGTGTGTATATGTGTGTATGTGTGTGTATGTGTGTCTATGTGTCTATATGTGTGTATGTGTGTCTGTATGTGTGTGTGTGTGCGTTTGTATGTGTGTTTATGTATGTGTTTGTGTTTGTCTGTATTTTTTTATGACTGTAGTGCAGTATAGCCCTTGAAGATTAGCATTTCTTTCTGATAATAATAATAATAATATGAGTGACTGTGGGTTCGAACCCCACTCAATTTTTTTTTTTTTTTTTTGTGACTGTAGAGCTTTATAGCCCTTGTGGCTTAGCATTTCATTTTGATTATATAATTAATGATATGACTGACTGTGGGTTCGAACCCCACTGATTTTTTTTTTTTTTTTATTTTTTTTTTGTTTTGTTTTTTGTTTTAGTGACTGTAGTGCTGTATAGCCCTTGTGGCTTAGTGTTTCTTTTTGATTATAATAACAATGATATGACTGACTGTGGGTTCGAACCCCACTCAATTTTTTTTTTTTAATTTTTTTTTTTGTGACAGTAGTGCTGTATAGCCCTTATGGCTTACTGTTTCTTTTTGATTGTAATAATAATAATGATATGACTGACTGTGGGTTCGAACCCCACTCAATTTTTTTTTTTTTTATTTTTTTTTTTTTTTTTTTTTTTGACTGACTGAAGTGCTGTATAGCCCTTGTGGCTTAGCATTTCTTTTTGATTATAATAATAATAATGATATGACTGACTGTGGGTTCGAACCCTACTCAGTTTTTTTTTTTTTTTAATTTTTTTTTTTTTTTATTTTTTATTTTTTTTTTTTTGTGACTGAAGTGTTGTATAGCCCTTGTGGCTTAGTGTTTCTTTTTTATTATAATAATAATAATATGACTGACATTGGGTTCAAACCACCTCCACCCACCTCCTCCACCTTCCCCAACCCACCCTCCTCCTCCCACCACCCACCCCACCTCCCCCACCCACCCACCACGTGCACCCAACCGCCCCCACCTGCCTGCACTTCCACCCACCTGCCCCATCTCCTCCCACCTGCCCCCACCTTCCCCAACCTTCCCACACCTCCCCCCACTTCCCTCCACCTCCCCCCACTTCCCCCCTCATCTGTCCACCTACGCCCACCCACCCCCCACCTCCCCCACCTCCCACATAGCACAGCACTATCTTTAATATATAACACAGCACTATCTTCACTACATAACATAGCACTATCTTCACTATATAACACAACTATCACTAAATGATACAGTCTCACTATATAACACAGCATTATCACTATTCCTGTAAAGTACCTACCATTCTTGTGGTGTATAAATAGATTTTTTTGATTATTTTTGCTTGTATCCCCATAGCCTAGTGGTTAGCATACCGCTCTGAGAGTGGTGAGACTCCAGCGTCCCGGGTTCGAGCCCTGCCAGTGCCCAGGTTTGTGTTGAGTGAGTTTAAGACAATGGATATCCAAGTGCTTGGTGATTATCACCCTCTCCTGGAGGTCACGCAACCATTGCGAAGGTCTCACATGGTCGCCATTCCTAAGAATACTCCTCGTGCATTTGGACAAAGATGCAGAGTTGTCTCTGGCGATTATCTACTTGGTGGACATGTTCTACCCAAGGGTCATGGTCGCTTTGTAGTGACAAAGGAAACCCCTCACGTTGTCTCTCTGTACTTCTGCCTAGATGGGACCCTAATCTACTACAATGGCGGCAATCCTGTGTTCGCCAACAAAATAGTAAATGACTACTACAACCAGCACCCCTGCTTCAGAATACTCCTAAGTGTTGGTGAGGTACGGCAGTATGCTGGGACCTGCGTGTATCATGCAATAGCATTCATGGACAAAGTTGTCAGTTCCAAGCTCACGGACCCTGATGACATCATCCGCTGGTTCACCATCAGAATGAAATATAACCCAGATATAACAGCAATCAACATAGTCAAGTCAATGTTGACTGAATTCAATAATGACATCGATACTTTCTGCAATGATCCACAAGAGAGCGTATTGTTGGCAGACGTTAAAGCTCATCTACTAGTTGCTAACAAGAAGACTCGTAAGCGTCCACTGGACACTGAGACGCCTTCAACACCTCCACAAAAGATGATTAAACTCTGAATGATCAAATAAAGAGAACACCAAGAAGTTCTGTGTGTGTGTGTGTGTGTGTGTGTGTGTGTGTGTGTGTGCATGTGTGTGTGTGTGTGTGTGTGTGTCTATGTGTCTGTATATGTGTATATGTGTGTATTTGTGTGTATGTGTGTGTATGTGTGTGTATGTGTCTATATGTGTGTATGTGTGTCTGTATGTGTGTGTGTGTGCGTGTGTATGTTTGTATGTGTGTTTATGTATGTATTTGTGTTTGTCTGTATTTTTTTCTTTTTTATCACTGTAGTGCTGTATAGCCCTTGTGGATTAGCGTTTCTTTCTGATAATAATAATAATAATATGACTGACTGTGGGTTCGAACCCCACTCAAGTTTTTTTTTTTATTTATTTATTTTTTTTTTTTTTTTTTTTTGTGACTGACTGAAGTGTTGTATAACCCTTGTGGCTTAGCGTTTCTTTTTGATTATAATAATAATGATATGACTGACTGTGGGTTCGAACCCCACTCAATTTTTTTTTTTATTTATTTATTTATTTATTTATTTTTTTTTTTTGACTGACTGAAGTGTTGTATAGCCCTTGTGGCTTAGCATTTCCTTTTGATTATAATAATAATGATATGACTGACTGTGGGTTCGAACCCCACTCAATTTTTTTTTTATTTTTTTTTTTTTTTTTTTATTTTTTTTTTGACTGACTGAAGTGTTGTATAGCCCTTGTGGCTTAGCATTTCTTTTTGATTATAATAATAATGATATGACTGACTGTGGGTTCGAACCCCACTCAATTTTTTTTTATTTTTTAATTTTTTTTTTTATTTATTTTTTTTTGACTGACTGAAGTGCTGTATAGCCCTTGTGGCTTAGCATTTCTTTTGATTATAATAATAATGATATGACTGACTGTGGGTTCGAACCCCACTGATTTTTTTTTTGTTTTTTTTTAATTTTTTTTTTGTTTTGTTTTTTTGTTTTTTTTTGTGACTGTAGTGCTGTATAGCCCTTGTGGCTTAGCGTTTCTTTTTGATTATAATAATAATGATATGACTGACTGTGGGTTCGAACCCTACTCAGTTTTTTTTTTTTTTAATTTTTTTTTATTTATTTTTTATTTTTTTTTATTTTTTTTTTGTGACTGACTGAAGTGCTGTATAGCCCTTGTGGCTTAGCATTTCTTTTTGATTATAATAATAATAATGATATGACTGACTGTGTGTTCGAACCTTACTCAGTTTTTTTTTTTTTTAATTTTTTTTTTTTTTTTTTTTTTTTTTTTGACTGACTGAAGTGTTGTATAGCCCTTGTGGCTTAGCGTTTCTTTTTGATTATAATAATAATGATATGACTGACTGTGGGTTCGAACCCCACTCAATTTTTTTTTTTTTTTTTTTTTTTTTTTTTTTTTTTTTTTTTTTTTTTTTTGTGTGACTGACTGAAGTGCTGTATAGCCCTTGTGGCTTAGCGTTTCTTTTTGATTATAATAATAATGATATGACTGACTGTGGGTTCGAACCCCACTCAATTTTTTTTTTTTTTTTTTTTTTTTTTTTTTTTTTTTTTTTTTTTTTTTATTTTTTTTTTTTGTTTTTTTTTTTTTTTTTTTTTTTGTGACTGACTGAAGTGTTGTATAGCCCTTGTGGCTTAGTGTTTCTTTTTGATTATAATAATAATGATATGACTGACTGTGGGTTCGGAACCCACTCAATTTTTTTTTTTTTTTAATTTTTTTTTTTTTTTTTTTTTTTTTTTTGACTGACTGACTGAAGTGTTGTATAGCCCTTGTGGCTTAGCGTTTCTTTTTGATTATAATAATAAGGATATGACTGACTAGGTTCGAACCCCACTCAATTTTTTTTTTTTTATTTTTTAATTTTTTTTTATTTATTTTTTTTTGACTGACTGAAGTGCTGTATAGCCCTTGTGGCTTAGCGTTTCTTTTTGATTATAATAATAATTATATGACTGACTGTGGGTTCGAACCCCACTCAATTTTTTTTTTTTTTTTTTTTTTTTTTTTTTTTTTTTTTTTTTTTTTTTTTTTTTTATTTATTTGTTTTTTTTTTTTGTGACTGACTGAAGTGCTGTATAGCCCTTGTGGCTTAGCGTTTCTTTTTGATTATAATAATAATGATATGACTGACTGTGGGTTCGAACCCCACTCAATTTTTTTTTTTTTTAATTTTTTTTTTTTTTTTTTTTTTTTTGTGACTGACTGAAGTTTTTTTGTTTTTAGTGTTTTTTTTTTATGACTGACTGTTTCGGAACCCACTCAATTTTTTTTTTTTTTTTTTTTTTTTTTTTTTTTTTTTTTTTTTTTTTGACTGACTGACTGAAGTGTTGTATAGCCCTTGTGGCTTAGCGTTTCTTTTTGATTATAATAATAAGAATATGACTGACTGGGTTCGAACCCCACTCAATTTTTTTTTTTATTTTTTAATTTTTTTTTATTTATTTTTTTTTGACTGACTGAAGTGCTGTATAGCCTTGTGGCTAAGCATTTCTTTTTGATTATAACAATAATAATGATATGACTGACTGTGGGTTCGAACCCTACTCAGTTTTTTTTTTTTTTTTAATTTTTTTTTTTTATTTTTTATTTTTCTTTTTGTGACTGACTGAAGTGTTGTATAGCCCTTGTGGCTTAGTGTTTCTTTTTTATTATAATAATAATAATATGACTGACATTGGGTTCAAACCACCTCCACCCACCTCCCCCACCTTCCCCAACCCACCCTCCTCCTCCCACCACCCACCCCACCTCCCCCACCCACCCCCCACATGCACCCAACTGCCCACACCTGCCCGCACCTCCAACCACCTGCCCCATCTCCTCCCACCTGCCCCTACCTTCCCCAACCTTCCCACACCTCCCCCACTTCCCTCCACCTCCCCCACATCCCCACTCATCCGTCCACCTACGCCCACCCACCCCCCACCTCCCCCAGCTCCCATATAGCACAGCACTATCTTTAATATGTAACACAGCACTATCTTCACTACATAACACAGCACTATCTTCACTATATAACACAACTATCACTAAATGATACACTCTCACTATATAACACAGCATTATCACTATTCCTGTAAAGTACCTACCATTCTTGTGGTGTATAAATAGATTTTTTTGATTATTTTTGCTTGTATTCCTGTAGCCTAGTGGTTAGCATACCGCTCTGAGAGTGGTGAGACTCCAGCGTCCCGGGTTTGAGCCCCGCCAGTGCCTAAGTTTGTGTTGAGTGTGTTTAAGACAATGGATATCCAAGTGCTTGGTGATTATCACCCTCTCCTGGAGGTCACGCAACCATTGCGAAGGTCTCATATGGTCGCCATTCTTAAGAATACTCCTCGTGCATTTGGAAAAAGATGCAGAGTTGTCTCTGGCGATTATCTACTTGGTGGACATGTTCTACCCAAGGGTCATGGTCGCTTTGTAGTGACAAAGGAAACCCGTCACGTTGTCTCTCTGTACTTCTGCCTAGATGGGACCCTAATCTACTACAATGGCGGCAATCCTGTGTTCGCCAACAAAATAGTAAATGACTACTACAACCAGCACCCCTGCTTCAGAAGACTCCTAAGTGTTGGTGAGGTACAGCAGTATGCTGGGACCTGCGTGTACCATGCAATAGCATTCATGGACATAGTTGTCAGTTCCAAGCTCACGGACCCTGATGACATCACCCGCTGGTTCACCATCAGAATGAAATATAACCCAGATATAATAGGAATCAACATAGTCAAGTCAATGTTGACTGAATTCAAGAATGACATAGATACTTCCTGCAATGATCCACAAGAGAGCGTATTGTTGGCAGACGTTAAAGCTCATCTACTAGTTGCAAACAAGAAGACTCGTAAGCGTCAACTGGACACTGAGACGCCTTCAACACCTCCACAAAAGATGATTAATCTCTGAATGATCAAATAAAGAGAACACCAAGAAGTTCTGTGTGTGTGTGTGTGTGTATGTGTGTGTGTGTGTGTGTGTGTGTGTGTGTGTGTGTGTGTGTGTGTGTGTGTGTGTGTGTGTGTGTGTGTGTGTGTGTGTGTGTGTGTCTATGTGTCTGTATGTGTGTATATGTGTGTATGTGTTTATATGTGTGTGTATGTGTGTGTATGTGTCTATATGTGTGTATGTGTGTCTGTATGTGTGTGTGTGTGCGTGTGTATGTTTGTATGTGTGTTTATGTATGTGTTTGTGCTTGTCTGTATTTTTTTCTTTTTTTTATGACTGTAGTGCAGTATAGCCCTTGAAGATTAGCATTTCTTTCTGATAATAATAATAATAATATGAGTGACTGTGGGTTCGAACCCCACTCAATTTTTTTTTTTTTTTTTTGTGACTGTAGAGCTTTATAGCCCTTGTGGCTTAGCATTTCATTTTGATTATATAATTAATGATATGACTGACTGTGGGTTCGAACCCCACTCAATTTTTTTTTTTTTTTAATTTTTTTTTTGTTTTTTTTTTAGTGCTGTATTTTTTTTTCTTTTTTTTAATAATTTTTTTGGTGACTGACTGTAGTGCTGTATAGCCCTTGTGGCTTAGCATTTCTTTTTGATTTTAATAATAATGATATGACTGACTGTGGATTCGAACCCCACTGATTTTTTTTTTTTTTTTAATTTTTTTGTTTTTTTGTTTTTTTTGTTTTTTTGTGACTGTAGTGCTGTATAGCCCTTGTGGCTTAGCATTTCTTTTTGATAATAATAATAATGATATGACTGACTGTGGGTTCGAACCCTACCAAGTTTTTTTTATTTATTTATTTTTTTTTTAATTTATTTTTTTTTTGTCTGACTGAAGTGCTGTATAGCCCTTGTGGCTTAGCAGTTCTTTTTGATTATAATAATAATAATGATATGACTGACTGTGGGTTGGAACCCTACCAAGTTTTTTTTATTTATTTATTTATTTATTTATTTTTTTTTTTTTTTTTTTTTTTTTGGTGACTGACTGAAGTGCTGTATAGCCCTTGTGATCCAGTAGCGATCAGTGAAGAGGCGGGGCCAGGAGCTGAGTCTCGACTTCTGCAACCACAATTAGGTGAATTAGATGGGAGGAGTGGCGCGAAAGAGTTAAAGAAGTATCGCTGGACATCATAGTTATCACAGAAACCAAGTAGAAGTAACAATATATACCTGTTATCCAGCGTGTTTATGAGACAGAGAAAGACACCAGCAATCATAACATCATGTAAAACAGATGCAGGTTTCTATTTCACTCTCACTTGGCAGGACGGTAGTATCTCTCTAGTTATAAAACATGAACACGAAGAACATGAACACAAGAAAGCTACACACAAACACTTTGGACATACGATCAGAAAAAAATATAGACATGAAAACTAATCACCAACACACAAAAATAGTCAGGTTCACTTAAGACATATGAAGACAAACTTTTACACCAAAAAACATCATGACTAAAAACTAGTCAAGGACCCCAAAAAATCACAAAACTATCACTTGATCCCTAAAATCACTAAAATTTACTTAAGACATATGAATACAAAAAAATATAAACACAAAAAAAGCTGCGCACAAACACTTATAAGATACGATAACAAAAATAGACTAAAGAACACTAAAGATATGAGTACTAAAGACATGAATACTATTCATGTCTATTTACGGAAGACATGAATACTATTCATGTCTTTAGTGTTCTTGACGAGTTTTGTGTCATTGTTTTTTTTTTTTGTGTGACAGTTTGTCTTTATATGTCTTAAGTGAACATGTCTAGTTTGTGTTTCGGTGATTAGTTGTCATGACTATAGTGTTTTGAGATGGAGTAAATATGAGGATGGGTGATGGGAGATGTGGGTGATGGGTGAGGTGCTGGGGAGATTGGTGGAGGCTGTCGAAGTTAGATCAAGCGTGATCTGAAGGAAGGTGAGCTCTATCTAATTCCTTGAATAAAGAGCCCACCAACAGCAGCAACATATCCCTTTACCTGCCTGCCTGAAGGTCGTTCCGAGCGTCACAGCCCCCGCGACCCAGTCTTTGACCAGGCCTCCCGATGGACCAGAGCCTGATTAACCAGTTTCTTGCTACTGGCCGCAGGTAGTCCATTGTACAAACCACAGCCCTGCAGGTCAAGCAGTCATTCTAGGAATCTATTCAGTTCCCTCTTGAAGACAGCAAAGGGTCTATTGGTAATTTCCCTTATGCATGGTGGGAGGCTGTCTTGGGCCCCAGATACTTTTTGCGTTGTCTCTTACTGTACTCATAGTGCCAAGGTATTTCATTGGGGAGATGTTGCACTGTCTGCCGTCTTTCGTAGCGAATGATTTCTGTGTGCAGATTTAAGACCAGTCCTTCAAGGATTTTCCAGGAGAATATTATGTGACACTGAGTGTCACAAGATAAATTTTTTACAATGTATATAAATATTAAATGACACATGGCAAATGAAACAAAAGGTCATGCAGAGACTTTATTAATCTTCCAAGGATAATTTTTTTACGTTTTACTGTTCTTGTTGGGGCATGCAAGTGATCTGCATGCCCAAATAATGTTCCACATATGTTAAAAATATTAGACAAGTAGATCTATTTACAACGAATTTCTAAGCAACATCATATATGGAGAGACGACGGTGTAAGTTAACAGGTTCGTCCAGGACGGACCTTCAATAAATTTGATAAAGTTCAGTTCTGGACGAAAAATCGTTGCATAGATTTGGCTGCAAACATACCGACTTTCACATTACCAGAACCTACATGCTAAGTGATGCCTTAGATGATGTAATGACATATTTAAAAAAAAAATCGAATGAGGACTACTTTAATTTATCTTGACACCTGGTCTATATTATTTCTTGAATGAAAAATGGTATAGCGATACCGACAAGATGTGGAAATAAGACGTTTTGGTACAGTTCAGGATAATTATTAGAGGAAACGTTTCGCAACTGGTGGCGAAACAGTGTTCTCTAATAAATGTCCTGAACTATACATAAGTGTTTTTTTTCCATGTCTCTTCAACAATAATTTTCGGTGTATATGAGTGTAAGTTGCAGGATCTAAACACTACAATGACAAAAGTTTAAGTCTCCCACGAGAATGAGAGGAACTGATGTCTGCTGCACCGTTGTTCTTCTCTCTTAATGTTCTCATATAACTTTAATTAGTTTTATTTCATATTCTTAATTCAAATTAAAAATGACCTTACTGATCCTTAAGATACAAAATTCTTTACCAACTATGTAAAGTATCTTCATGACTCTCCTTTTATGCTCTGGGAGTAAGTTTCAAAGTGTTACCATTTTCTGGCCTGAGAATGAGCTCTCCGAGAATGAGTAAGTCTTCTTGGCGGGTGACGCTTTCTACGCGGAACTTACGCAGGATGTTACTCAGCAGGATCTTCTCCTCCATAAGTGCAAACTTCTGGCCTAGAAAAAATGTAAGAAGATTCACAAATATATGGAAGTTATAACATCATTATCACACTGTCCCACATGATTCTGGGTCAATATTCACCACACTCACCTCCAGACACAACCATCACGTGACCTCTCCACAACTTCAACATAGCTCAGGGCCTGACCTCATAACTCCTTCAATCACTTATTTCTTTGCTTGTATGTACAAATGTTTTCTGTCCTATGTGTAATACGATTGTTCAAAGTTAAAATGCCGTAGGTATTTGCTTGAATATTTTAATCTAAAAGTTCATTGTATGGGCTAAACGTTGTTAATAAAGGTTCTTTTAACTCCTTATATGTCTCCTGGAAATAGATGCACAAAGTTATTACAGTGAAGACTACGAAAGGTGGATGGATATATGATGATCTGGACAACGATGTTCATGATCACAATAAGAGGAAGAATTATCAACAGGAAGAACCAAGTCCATGTAGACAGCTGGTTTAGACAATAAACCAGAAGTGGACCTAAGTTTTTGCACTCTTCTATTGATTCACCTACAGCAGGACCACCCTAGGCTGCACTTTTTTATTATATTGAAGAGGAAGCGCTAAATATACAGGGGTCATACAGTCTCTGAGGAACTAGGAACTAGAGCAATCGGGTTTGATCAAAGGACGCTGAGTATAACATTAATTCCATAAATCAAAAGCCCTTCACCAGAAGTAAAGAATCCTAAAGGAAGAGATATAACTGTTCCGGTTAAATCAAGGGACACAACATGAAGAATCTTTCACAGAAAAATTGTTACAATCATATTAGAACGCTAAAGCTGTAAGAGTCATTTAGCTTATATTTGGTAGTACTTATCCACAAATTTGATGTGATGAACAATTTATCCTCCTAGCTTTGAAATAAATCTGAAAAAAAGAATAAAGTCAAACTGCTGAATTTACAGGCCAAGATTGATGTACAATCACAGATCCTCTCAAAGTCCAGCCAAAACTGAGAGTCATATAAGAAGTTAACTTCATGTTAATAAGTCACATAGTGAGGTTTATGGCATTTTATTGAAACATTTCGATCTTTAGAATATTTTTAAATTTATAAATTCCCTGGTGGCCAAAATTTCTATTCAATGAAATGTCATAAATTACATATTATGTCTTATCAACATACATATAGGTGCATAACACCATTAATGTACAAAGTTAATTTCAGAAAATATGACATTATATTTTTGTACTGTATTTTCATTCTTGATTATATGTCTGAGACAGAACCTGTGATGGACTCACCGATACAGTTCCTGGGTCCAGCGCTGAAAGGAATGTAAGCGTAGGGGTGTCGCTTGCTGACATTCTCCGGTAAAAAGCGATCTGGGTCAAAGACTTCCGGGTTGGGAAACTGTGCTGGGTCACGGTGAAGACAGTAGATCACCACCATCACAGTGGTGCCAGCTGGGATGCGATAATTATCTGGAAAATATTCAGTTGTATTTGTAATGTACAGGTGTTTATATAATTTAATGCGAATATTTAAAAAAATGCAAAAAGTAATCAAATTACTTTTTTATTGAAAATCTGAAATAATATATATATATATATATATATATATATATATATATATATATATATATATATATATATATATATATATATATATATATATATATATATATATATATATAATATTAGTATTATTTTCATGTTCAAAAACAAGCGCTAAACCTGTATGGATGATGCAACAAACAATATTCGCATTTCAGTCGTAACATGGACACAAAATCTACTGAGCAACCAATTGAGCGACGTTCTGGTTATTAAAGTTACTTTAGCTGGATTAGATTAGATTTTACCACTAAAGTAGCTAGTTTACTGTGCACCCGACATCATCCTGTGGACGACAGCGACGAAGCAAATGGATACACAATAGGCCTAGGAACTAGGCTCCCAAAATGGATACACAACAGGCCTAGGAACTAGGCTCCCAAAAGGGTTAAGAGGTATATATCTGGATTTATATATACAGTTCATTTATCTGTTTCAAGCAAATTTATAAATTTTGTTTAATGTATATGGTATCTTATTTTCATTAATAAGATACCTTGATGTGTCACATAGGTTACGATACTGTATATCTCAATATTCCTCAGTAAGCACGAAGTGAACAGTTGAGACACTCTTGCAACATATGGGAATCTTTACTGAAGAAACGTTTCGCCACACAGTGGCTTCATCAGTCCAATATAAAGCAGGAAGGTATAAGGAGAGGAGGAGTTTCAGGTAATCAGTCCCTCAGCCTGAAATCGATGTGTTCAGTCCATCACTCTTGTAGGAAGTACAGCATAGATTGTTCGCATCGCTATTGGGCCATGCGGACGGGCTGCGCAGTAGCTCCCACTTCACCTGGTTTCTGCGCAGTTTTCACTGATCAAACATGGCGGATTACACCGGCAGGAGGATTAACACAGTCTGCATTGAGCTGTTAAGGGGTTCTCTGAGCCCTGCTACGATGAACGTACTTCTTCCTGCAATTATTAGGGATCTATATGGCATCCCTAACGAGGAACTGTATGGTGTGGCCCTTAACGGGATGAAAAGAGTATTTGTGAAGTTTCTGAGGGCCAGTTTCTACAGCAGTGTGGTGGAGGAGTACCAGGAACGCCGAATGTGCCTCAACTCGACGATGGATGTGTGTATGCATGACGTGTCTACTTACTACACGTGGGTACGGGTGAGAAATGTACCCTTTGAGGCGACCAAGTTTGGTATAGAGGACGTTTTCAGCAACTACGGAGTCATTCATGAGGCTAGAGGAGGGGTATGGCGGGATGGACCATATGAGGGCCTCCCGGAAGGTTCATACAACATCAAGATGACATTAAAGAAGCCTATACCTTCGTATGTGATGTTGACAGGCAACAGAACTCAGGTATATGTGTCTTATGCGGGACAAAGGAGGACGTGTCGTCTTTGCAACTCTTATGAACATATAGCGGCGCAATGTGCACGTAGAGTTGCCCCAAGGGTGCCAGCCCCGGTGGAGGAGGTCCAGCAGATGAGTGTGGTGGCGACGGCGAAAACTGGGACTCCTCTATGGAGTGAGGAGGTGGAGAAGGAGGGAGAACAGTTGGGGACGTGTGTCACACTCCCGGTGGAGGATGGAGATCCTCCTCCAAAGCCTGTGGTGGTGGAGGAAGTGGTCGACACAGGAGGTGTCCTCGGAGTCTGTGCTCCAGGAATTCTTGGAGGAGGCTTTGGTAGGAGATGACATGGATGGACGGACCAGTGATAGGCAGCGATTGCAAGGGCTGAGTGAGAAGAAGGGAGTAACAGGGAATAGTGGACAGGATACAGTTGTGGTGGCAGAGGTACACAGGGAGGATGTACCTGAGGAAGAGATGGCTTTGGGAGGCAGCTCTAGGAAGCGGCCAGCGGGGTTGACTGAATTAGACGACGTTTTAACACCTGGGCAAAGACCAGGTAAGAAGGCATGGGCAGAGGCGGTACGAAAATCCCCTACAGGGGGGGAGTACAGGGAAAATCGGGGGGGGAGGGACAGGGGGGGTAGGGGGTCTTATTAAAAAGAGTAGTAAGGAAAGTGTGAGCAGCTTGAAGGGAAGTGTGAGCAAGCCACAGCGGCACAGAGGTAAGCCGCCTTTCCTTGACCATTCAGGTGTGTAACACTAAATGCTAATGGCCTCAAGACTGAAGTAAAAAGGGTATGGTTGGAGTGGTTCCTCAAAAGGTATGACGTGGATGTTTGTTTCCTACAGGAGCATAACCATAAGTCAGGTAGTGAGTTGCGATTGAGAGGATATAAGTTGTTTGTAAGCATGGCAATGCTTTTAAAGGGAGGAGTGGCTGTTTTAGTAAAGGAGACCAGTCCGTTGCGAGTCATGGGGTGGGAGGAGGGGGGGGAGGGGGAGGGTTGTTCGGGTGGATGGGTGGTGGGGGGAGAGCAGGGTATGTTTTGTGGGAGTTTATATGCCCGCGATTGGTAACGTGAGGATAAAAACAGACTTTGTTCGGGACGTATTGTTATACTATTTTAGGGGTTTACCTGCTATCGCGATAATTGGAGGTGATTGGAATTGTGTGATTAGGCATGGAGACGTAATACCTAGGGGGGCGGGGTGTGTGTTGGGTGCCTTACGGGATGCTTTTCGAGATGTCGGGGTCGTAGATGTGGTCGGCAGGGGAATGGGGGTATCAGGCGGAGCACACCTATGTACAGGGGAGTTATGAGGCAAGGTTGGACAGGATTTATGTTAGGCAGGGGATAGGAGTGGAGAGGGTTAGAACAGTAGACGTGGGTTTGTCTGACCACAGAGCAGTGATGGCTGACCTTCGGGTGGATGGTATTCCGAGAATACATCCGAGTTATTGGAAATTAAATGTGAGGCTTTTACAGGAGGAAGATCAAGGTTGGTCCTTTCAGGCATGGTGGAAAGGGTTTTGGGAGGCTAGGGATGAGGAGGTGGATTTGCTAGATTGGTGGGAGTTGCAGGCAAAGGTGCAGATTGCAGGATTTTTTAAGAAGAGTGGCAGGGAACGGGCACGCTGGAGGTTTGGATTGCAGAATTATTTAGAGGGCCAGTTGAATGATTGTTATGGGGGGGGGGGTAGGGAAGGTGTGGGAGGAGTTATGGGGGAACTTAGAAGTCGTTTAGTGGAGATGCATAATGAACGTTTTGATGCACTCAGGGTCAGGGCAGGCTTGGAGGACGTACTAAAAGGTGATAAGCCAACCGGGTTTGTACTCCGAAAATTCAAGGACAGACAGTTGACGAATACCGTGGCACATATTGTCGTGGAGGGAGGGGAGGGTTATGTGCAGGGACAGGGTCTCTCTGACACAGATTGTCTCTCTGACACAGATTGTATCAGTAGGTATACTGATTATTGGTTTACGGAGAAATGGAAGAGAAGGGGCGGGGTGGTTGGGTTAGATACATTTAGAGCTATAGGGGTTCATCAGGGTTTGGGGCAGGGGGATCGGGAAATGTTGGAGGGAGGCATTAAGGAGGCAGAGGTGGGGGAGGTGGTGAATGGGTTGAGTCAGGGGAAGGCACCGGGAATAGATGGGTTATCTAATGATTTTTACAGAGCGCATTGGGAGGATCTGAGGGAGTGCCTAGTGGCAGTTCTGAATTATATGTTGAAACGTGGTAGGATGGCGCAAACACAGAGAACTGGGTTTGTTGTTTTGGTGCCAAAGAAGGGGGGGGAGGAGAAGGGTTTGGGAGATTATCGTCCGTTGTCGTTAATGTGTACAGATTACAAAATTTTTGCGAAGGTATTGGGTAACAGGTTAAAGAAGGTAATTGGGAATAGCATACATGAGGGTCAGTATGGGATACCGGGACGGACTATGAAGAATGGGCACAGTGGGATAAGGGATTTTATAGAGAACTGCCAGGGAGGGGGCGTCCTTGGCTTGGATTGGGCTCAGGCCTATGACTGCGTGAAGAGGGACTTTTTGTGGGGCTGTTTGGAGAAATTGGGTTTTGGAGGGGGGGGGTAGTGAGGTGGGTGCGCACTCTATATGAGGGGGCTGTCATGAGGGTGCAGGTTAATGGAAAGCTGGGGGGGACGGTGATGATGGAACAGGGATTAAGGCAGGGTTGCCCGCTGTCGCAGTTGCTCTTTGCATGTGTGCAACATCCTTTCTTTGAGGCTGTGGAGGAGGAATTGTGGGGGGTAGGGGGGGAAGCATGGGGGAATAGTAGGTTATGTGGATGACACAACTGTTTTAGTTACGAGTGGGGAGGATTTAAGAAGGGTGGGAGAGGTGATAAGGAGTTTTGGGAATGTTTCAGGAATGGTAGTTAATTTAGCAAAGTCTAGGTTATTGGAGGTAGGAACATGGGTTGGGGGGAGATTGGGGGAGGAGATGGGATGGACGGTTTGTGACAGAATTAGGGTGTGTGGGATATGGTATATGAAGCAGTTGCAGGAATGTAGGAGGATTAACTCAGAAACAGTCACGAGTAGGGTTATAGGCAAGTTAAAAGGTTTGAGGGTTAGTGAAGTGGCGTTACAGCAGAGGGCGTTGGTAATTAACTCGGTGGTGTATAGTAAGGTCTGGGGTGTGGCGGAGGTGTTCCCTTTGAGGGTGCAGGATATACAGGAAATACAGAGGAGGGTGTTGAGGTTTGTGTGGGGGTTTGGGAGGGCCTGGTTGTCCAAGGATGTGGTCATGACGGAGGTGAAACGGGGGGGACTAGGTTTGTTGGCCTTAGGGCCTAGGGTAATGGCATTATATATTAAGCAGAGGTATCTAAGGGTGGGGGGGGGCGAGGGGTGTTAGGGTGGATAGGGTGATGAGGGATGCTAGAAACTGGTGGTGTGGCAGGGATTTGAGAAAGTGTGAAGATGTAATAAGATTCTTGTTGACAGTGAGGCAGGTTAAAAGTTTGAAGGTAAACACAGTGGTGGGTGTGGTGTGGGGAAGGGGTGTATTGCAGGGGGTCGCAGTATACCCCATGTATAACTGGAGGGTCATATGGGGAAAGTTTAGGAAGCTTAGGATACCAGCAAGGGTCAGGGAGATGGTATACCGTTTTCTCATGGGTGTGGTTGCATCTAAGCAAGTGTTGCATAAGATGGGGTTGGTGAGAGAGGCAACATGTTTATTCTGTGGGGAGGAGGAAACTGCCTATCATGTGGTATATTTTTGTTCATCTTTGGGCGTGGTGAGAGTCTGGATGGCGGGGGTTATTAGGTTGTTGGGGGGGGGGGAGTTGGTCTTTTCTTAGATCTTTGTCGATGGATGTTAGTGGGGTAGCAAGTGAAGTGGGGAGGGCTTTGATGTATGTTATGGCAGATTATTTGCATGTTTCTTGGGGAATGAGGCAGATTAAAGGGCAGTTGAGGATAAAAGCGTTAGCAGCAAGGTTCTTTAGGACAAGGTGTAGGAATAGATTAATATATGGGGGGAGATGGGAATCAAGTTTTTCGGTAGGTTATCGTAATCTCACTGTAGCACAACTTCTCAGGGAACAGGGGAGGGGGGGCAAAGGACGGGTCTCCTTTAATGTGAGGGGGGGGGTGTAAGGTTGTGCGAGTAGTGTTGAAGGTGATGAGAGAGTGAGCGAGGGAGAGCATACATTCGTGAACTGGTTATGTTCCTGGAGGGTTATTTTATATTTGCGTTCAGTACCATGGTTTCATTCAGTAACACCTAGAACGTCATACATTTACATATTCATGTTTGGTTATCTTTATTACACTCACTGTCAAGGATAGGTGGCTGTATGCAGCTGTTATGGTGTTTTATGTCATGCAGTACTGAACATGTACAAAATGATGCCAGTGATTTCTAGTAATCCTTTTTATTAATATGAGATGTGTTAAAAAATTAAAATAAAACAAGGAAACACTGTAGGTCAAGTGTACGTTAGTATGGGATGATGCTTGTATTTTTGTAGTTTTAAACACGTAGCTGCAAGTACTTTCCTTTAAAGCTGTTCTCCTATATAGAAGACGAAATAAGTCAATAACTTACTTCCGAGATATTCAGCGAAAACCTGCTGATATCTAATGACTCATGAAAAAAATGCTAAACACAGATATACCAAAGTTATAATCCACATTCTCCTTCAGGGTACTTTTCATCGCTAACAAATAAACTTTATCATGAAGTAATCCAATGTGTGATGGGATTCATAGCAATTGTACATTCCTTTTTCCCGGATATCTGAGGACCTATACCTGGATTTTCCAATGAGCATGTTGTCAAGAGTCATTATGTGAGTCAAGAGCCTTCAATGATGACAGTATCAGGGATGATGATAGAGTCAAGCTCAGTATCGTAAGTTAGCTTTAGTACCATTAGGATGGGAAAAAATTAAGTTTGCAGTGTAGATGCCTAACTCAACAAAGTTGTTGTTGATCTTATCTAGGGAGGTGACAATAACTGCAGATGCAGCCCTGCCAGAAGACTTGCTTAGATCCATCACTATATATGACCTGTGATAAATTATTACTACCAGCTGTAGGCGAGATATATTTTCTTGAGCAAGTTGCTTTTACAAGTGATATTAAGGAAGGGATTAGTAGTAGTAATGAGCTTCCTGGGAGGGGCTTACAGATATGTGATTGTAAATGAACACATGTTCCATGAAGGGTATATATATATATGTATATATATATATATATATATATATATATATATATATATATATATATATATATATATATATATATATATATATATATATATATATATATATATATATACTTTGTGCAAGTTATGAAACATAATATAATTTCATGTTTTCACAACCCATTTAGATCTATGTATGTTTACTTCTAGACATTTAGTGACAGCGACTGGTTCCTTTCTTAATATTCTAATAACAAGTACAGTGTTAATCTCAATAATCCTATCACTGATACTAGAGATACCAAGCTCCATCCTCATTGTAGATTTGGGACAACCAAGAATAATTCTGAGAACTTCATTCTGTTCATTCTGCATTAACTCCAAGGGTCGGAGAGAAATTTCCCTAGTTAATATTAACATGGGAGAAGGATAAACAGTTAAGGACCTAACACAGGCTGCATACAACATTCTCACGATTCTCACATTAGCACCATAGTTGGGGTTACGATAACGAAATATTTTTCTGTTCCACGAATGGATGCTGGAGAAAGACTCATGATTAAAGGAAATGGAGCCACCTCACTCCCTTCTTGCATCATGCTATTTTTTCTGGGTGTGGCATTTCCATTTGACTGTTATAAAAAAAAATTATTCTTACCAATGACAACCTCCTCTTTGAGGTCCCTGCCCAGGAAAGGCACAGAAGGGAAGAGTCTGAGAGCCTCTTTGATGCAGTTTTCTGTGTACTTCATCTCACGCAGGTCATCCATGGTCACTGGGCGGTCTGAGTCACCGAAGATAGACTGCAGCTCCTCATCAACACGGGCCTCCAGAAAGTACATACTTATTAACTCATATTGTCTTTCTTGTGATTAAATAATCTTCAGTCTCTTCAACTATAAAATATTTAAAACTAAGTGTGTGTGTGTGTGTACTTACCTATTTGTACTCACCTGTTTGTGGTTGCAGGGGTCGAGTCATACCTCCTGGCTCCCCCTCTTCACTGATTGCTACTGGGCCCCCTCTCTCCCTGCTCCATGAGCCTTATCAAACCTCGTCTTAAAACAATGTATGGTTCCCACCTCCACTACGTGACTTTCTAGCCTATTCCACTGCCTGACAACTCTGTGACTGAAGAAATACTTCCAAACATCCCTTTGATTCATCTAATTCTTCAACTTCCAATTGTGACCCCTTGTTTCTGTGTCCCATCTCTGGAACATCCTGTCTTTGTCCACCTTGTCTATTCCGTGCAGTATTTTATATGTCGTTATCATGTCTCCCCTGATCCAGTCTTGTTGCAAACCTTTGCGCTTTCTCTAATTTCTTTACGTGCTTGACCAGGTGTGGATTCCAAACAGGAGGTGCTTACTCCAGTATGGGCCTAACGTATGTGGTGTACAGAGTCTTGAACGATTCCTTACTGAAGTATTGGAATGCTATCCTTAGGTTTGCCAGACGCCCGTACGCTCGTTCGTCTGTAGTTTTCTTTGCCCTTCCCTAATCTTCATGACTTTGCACTTGGTAGGGTTGAACTCCCGGAGCCAGTTGCTGGACCAGGCCTGCAGCTTGTCCAGATACCTTTGTAGTTCTGCCTGGTCCTCGTCCGATTGAATTCTTCTCATCAACTTCACATCCTCTGCAAACAGGGGCACTTCTGTGTCTATTCCTTCCTTCATGTCGTTCACCAATACAGGCGCCCACTATGACATCTCGCCACGTACCATGACTTGCTGTTATCTTCCTGACAGGCATTCCCTGATCCACTGCAGTGCCTTCCCAGTTATCACTAATCTCTTTGGAACTGTAGCAAACGCCTTCTTGTAGTCCACGAAAATCTACCCACCCCACTCTCTCTTATCTTACTGTTGCTACCCTGTCATAGAACTCCAGAAGGCTTGTGACAGGATTTATAGGTGTCATTGGGGGAGTGTACGGCATTGTCTGGTGGGGGTTTTGAATTGTATGTAAAGAAGTGGGAGGATGGGGAAATCGCAAAGAACGGGTGTCACGGTTTTAGTGCCCAAAAAGAAGGAATGCCGAGTTTTGAATGATTACCGTGCGATTACGTTAATGTGCTCGGATTACAAGATTTTTGCTAAGGTTTTGGGCAATAGAATGAGGAAAGTGTTGGGTTTAGTGTTACACAGGGGGCAGTTGGGAAATCCGGGGAGAAGGATGAGGGATGGACATGGTTTGATTAGGGATTTTCTAGAGAGATGTACGGGAGGGGGAATACTAGGTTTAGATTTGGTGAATGCGTATGATTGCGTGGACAGAGATTTCTTAGGGGTTTGCTTAGAGAGGTTGGGGTTTCGGGAGGGGGTAGTGAGGTGGGTGAACACCCTGTATGCTGAGGCAGAGGTGAGGGTACAGGTCAATGGGAGGTTGGGTGAAAGTGTACCGATGGAGAGAGGTTTGAGGCAGGGCTGTCCGATGTCACAGCTGCTCTTTGCATGTGTGCAGAATCCTTTTTATGAGTCTGTTGAGCGGGTGATGGACAAACAGGAGATGGAGGGGGGGGGGGCAAAGGGGGCATCGTTGGGTATGTGGATGATACTACTGTTTTGCTACGGGGTAAGGAGAAGTTAAGGAAAGTGGGTAGAGTGATTCAGATGTTTGGTATGAATACCGGAATGAGAGTTAATACGGTGAAATCAAGGTTACTAGAGGTCGGTAACTGGATAGGGGAGGGGCTTGGGGATGGGGTTAGGATGGACAGTGGTTGACAGAATCAGGGTATGTGGGATATGGTATATGGCGGAAGTGCAGGCATGCAGAAGGGTAAATTCGGAGTCTGTCACGGGTAAGGTTTTAAGTAGACTAGGAGGTTTAAGTGCGAGGGACTTAGCTTTACATCAGAGGGTAGTGGTGGTAAATTCACTTGTCTATAGCAAGGTATCGGGGGTGGCAGAGGTTTTTCCCTTAGAGGTACGAGATATTGTGGAAATGCAGAGGAGGGTGCTGAAGTTTGTGTGGGGATTTGGGAGGGCATGGTTAAGTAAGGAGGTAGTTATGACGGATGTTCGGAGAGGGGGTTTAGGTTTGTTGCCTTTAGGACTGAGAGTAATGGCTGTATATATCAAGTGGAGGTATATAAGGGAAGGGGGTGTGAGGGGAGCTAAAGTAGGAAGAGTTATGGAGGAGGCACGTAAATGGTGGAGTGGGAAGGAATTGAGGTTTTGTGAAGATATGTTGAGATTTTTATTGACAGTGCAACAGGTGGATAACATCAAAGTGAAAAGGTTGGTGAGGGTAGTGAAAGGTCAGGGAATTATGCAACGGGTAGCCGTGTATCCAACGTATGACTGGGGGGTTATTTGGAAAGATTTTAGTAAGCTTCGGATACCGGCTAGAGTAAGAGAATTAGTGTACCGTTTTATCATGGGGATTCTGGCGTCCAAGGAGGTGTTACGTTGTATGGGGTTTGTGGAAGAGGCTTTTTGTCAGTTTTGTGGTGATGTTGAAACGGTGTTTCATGTGGTCTTCTTTTGTACCTCCTTGGAGGGGGTGAGATCATGGATGGGTGGGGTTATCAGATTGTTGGGGGGGGGTCGTTTGCCGCTTTTAAGGGCTCTACTGCTAGATGTAAGGGGAGTGCCTAGGGATGTTGGAAGGGCTATAATGTATATCATAGTAGATTATCTGGATTACTCATGGGTAATGAGGGGATTAAGGGGTGATACGAGGATAAAAGCGTTGGCGGCTAGATTCTATAGGACGAAGTGTAGGAATATGCTGGTTTATGGGGCGTCCTGGGAAAAAAGTTTCCCGGAAGGTTATAGGAACCTCACTGTGGGTTCCCTTTGTCGGGGTCCCTGAGGATGGACAATGGAGTGGTCTCCTTATGGGGGGATGTAAAGGGGGGGAAGGGTTTGTTTTTCTCTGGAGCTTATGTAGTGTGTAAGAGGAAGGTATGGATATGGATGGTACGCAATGTTTCACGAGAATGTTTGTAATAGTGAGATATAAGTGTGGTTTCCAGGGTTAATTTTCTAAGCCTGATGGTTATGTTCACTGTGTTTAAAATTTCCTTGATAGCCAGGATACCGAGCCCTTAGGATCTCGTTTTTAAGTAATTAGATTGGCAAGTTGGTTTCAACAAAAAATTTTCTGAGATACGTGTCAGTTTTTTTGGGACTGGCAAATTACAGCTGCCTTGTGTTATGTTTAACTTTTATTGTCTGATGAAGGTTCTATGTGAAAAAATTTAAGTGTATGTATAGGTTCGGGTCTATACCATGTTTTTATGGGGTTATACCAAAAAAGTCTTGTGGACAATATTTTAGGTTTATATACATATGTGGGAGGTTTAATTAGGTATAGGGTTTGGTTTTAAACCCTTTAATGTGCCGAGGTTTTGTTATAAAAACTTGTTTTGGGTTATTTTATTATTGTATGTTACATATATGTTGTTCTGTTTTCTGTATCAGAATTATTGTGTTTGATGGTTTAACATATTAATAATATTAAAATACTGTTTCTCTATGGTTATTGTGCGTAAGGAATCATACGTTCCTTCCGAATTCCTATTGGTTAGTATATAATGTAACATAACCAATACTCTGTACCTTGTCATAGCGGGTATGTTCGGGTTTTGTCTTGTTTTGTAGTTGTTATGGTAGCTTTGGTTAGGGTTTTTTTTACTTTACTGACATGATATGTGTAGTACATATATTGTGTGTTAAAGGTGGTTATGGTTTTAGTCATGTGTGATAATTTTCAACTTTAGTAATCTTGTGATGTTGTACATTTGTATGATGTTTTTGTTGTAATAGGACATGTCAGGTATTCATTTTATATTGTTAAACTATGTAAAGTTTCGTTTTGGTGAGTTTTCTTTGGGTACAATGGCTTGGCGGCAACTATTAATAACTGTTATACTTTAGTGAGGTTTGTCTTAGCGTGTATTGTTTGCTATAACAAGATGTTATAATACTTGTTACCTCCAGGAATAACCTGGTACTAGTAGCACAAAAGAATGTTTTTGTATTCCTGTACTATTATTATGCATCCTTTGTACTTTTGTAAGGTTTCTAATAAATATATATATATATATATATATATATATATATATATATATATATATATATATATATATATATATATATATATATATATATATATATATATATATATATATATATATGTTTGGAACTGTAGCAAACGCCTTCTTGTAGTCCACGAAAATCTACCCACCCCACTCTCTCATATCTTACTGTTGCTACCCTGTCATAGAACTCCAGAAGGCTTGTGACACACGATTTCCTGTCCCTGAAACCGTACTGGCTGTCGCTGATAAGCTCATTCCTTTCTAGGTGCTCCGCCACTCTTCTGATCATCTTCTCCATGACTTTGCATACAATACATGTCAGTTTAATGCTTCGTGTCTGTCTGTAGTTTAATGCTTCGTGTCTGTCTCCTTTTTTTTAAAAAATTGGGACTACATTTGCTGTCTTACATACCTCAGGTATGTGATGAAGATTGCGAGGGAAAAGTTCATTAGATGGAAGCGGTGGAAGTATGAATGAATGATCGTGGTAGTTTGTTGGGCAGTCTGCTTGTTGAGTTAGGGTGGGTGCATAGTTCCCACTACCCCCCACCCTTCTTCACCTGGTGGGAGGCGACGAGTGTGTGTCTGTGCGGCTACAATCAAATCTCCTTGACTATCGACTCGGGTCATTCGACAGAGGCAAGATATTAAAGAGCATCCTAGATCTGTACAAGATCTGAGACGTCACTCTGACATCTCTACCTACAAGGGTCCCCTTTCCACAGGTAGCCAACCACCCAGCCAGCTACACACCATTCAAGCAGCCTTCTCCCAGTTATAATTCCACCAGTGTTCCATGGTAGTTATGGTGGTCAGAGGATTACAGTCAACCTCTGTTCATCAGAATCTCTACTCGTGTTGGGGACACTGTCTTCTGTTTCAACATTCAAATCCACTTGTTACCCCCCCCCCCCCCACCATCATCAACAATGGCTCTGCGTTACACAACATGATTCAGAGCTACGTGACCAGAACATCGGCACGGCACCATTCTCCACTATGTCATTGTGTACATATTAGCTTTGAATCACTAATTATTTATATATTTCATTTTTCATTTTTGCTTAAAGTAGGATTAACCCTTAAACGGTCCAAACAAATCGGCGTTCAAATTCGTAGTGCTACAAAAGTAGAGCTGTATAGCCCTTGTGGCTTAGTGCTTCTTTTTGATTATAATAATAATAATACAAAAGTAGATCTACTTTTTTTTACATATTTTCAGATGTAACAAAAAGAATGTAGATAAAAGTTTTTTTTACACGTTTTCAAATGTAAAACAAAAAAAAATCTACATTTTTTTACATACTTTCAGATGTTGAAAAAACGTATATATACGTTTGAATCATTTAAGGGTTAATGTCATGTTTAAGTGTTTTATATTCTTTACTAAATTAAAAAAATTGTTTACGTTATGTTAGTACTAATTTTTCTATTTTTGTTTGCATAAGGAGGAACCAGCCTGATTAAGTACTCGCTGAAGGTCTGATAGGACTGCATAAACCTTCACAAAGATTGTTGTTAGTGGTACACATAGCGCCTCTGCTCCCTCTCTCAGGACCCATGGAGAGATGTTATCCAGTCCATTTGCCTTTGAGGTATCTAGCTCACTTAGAATTCTCTTCATTTCTTCCTTGGTTGTATGTATTGTGTCTAACAGTTGATGGTGTACCCCACCTCTTTGTCTTTCTGGAGTCCCTACTGTCTCCTCTGTGAACACTTCTTTGAATCTCATAAGTTCCTCACATACTTCGCGGTCGTTTCTATAATCTCTCCTTCCTCAGCCTGTGTGTGTGTGTGTGTGTGTGTGTGTGTGTGTGTGTGTGTGTGTGTACTCACCTAATTGTGGTTGCAGGGGTCGAGACTCAGCTCCTGGCCCTGTGTGTGTGTGTGTGTGTGTGTGTGTGTGTGTGTGTGCGTGTGTGTGCGTGCGCGTGCGCGTGCTCCCTCCCGCGTAAGAGTGCGTGCGCAGCCCATTCTTACACAACGAATAATACTCGTTTAAATTAGAGCGTAAATTAAGCTAACTAATAATAAATAAAAAACAACAATAAGTTTCCTGAACGCGTTATGAAACTGACACTTGGCACATCGTGAGGAAACTGAAGTTTCAAGAAGAGGACAGATTGTGTGTTGTACTATGCTTTCTTCACTCACACACTTCATATCCACACACACACACACACACACACACACACACACACACACACACACACACACACACACACACACACACACACACACACACACACATCACATCACATATAAGAGGCCCCTTGGAGCTATTGATCACATGGTTCTGTGTTTTGAATTCACAGTAGAGTTATAAGTGAAAAGGGTAACAGGAGTTGGATGGGAAACGCCAAACTATAAAATGGGGGACTACACAGGTATGATGAACTCCTGCAGAAGATTCAGTGGGACAGAGAATTGGCAGGAGACTCAGTAAATGAAATGACGGAATACGTAACAACGAAATGCAGGGAGGCAGAGGAAAGGTTTGCTCCCAAGTGCAATAGAAATAATGGGAAGACCAAAGCGAGTCCTTGGTGTACCCGAAAGTTTCGGGAGGCAGAACTAAGTGCACCACAGAATGGAAAAGGTACAGAAAGCAAAGGACCCAGGAAAATAGAGAGACTAGTCGAAGAGCCAGAAACGAGTGTGCACAGATAAGGAGGGAGGCCCAGCGACAGTACGGTAACGACATAGCCTCGAATGCCAAGTCTGACCCGAAACTGCTGTATAGCCACATTAGGAGGAAGACAACAGTCAACGATCAAGTGATCGGCTGAGGAAAGAAGGTGGGGAACTCACCAGTAGCGATCAAGAGGTATGTGAGGAGCTCAACGTGAGATTTAAGGAAGTATTTACAGTGGAGACAGGCAGGCCTCTGGGTGGACAGAACAGAGGGGGGCGCAAACAAGGAATATAGTAACAAGGTTAGATGACATACACAACTGAGGAGCAGGTGAAGAAGCTGCTAAGGGACCTAGATACCTCAAAGGCAATGCGACCAGACAACATCTCCCCGTGGGCCTTTAGAGAGGGAGCAGAAATGTTGTATGTGCCACTAACCACAATCTTCAACATATCCCTTGAAACTGGGCAACTACCTGAGGTATGGAAGACGGCAAATGTAGTACCCATATTTAAAAAAGGAGACAGAAAAGAGGCACTAAACTACACACCAGTGTCACTGACGTGTATAGTATGCAAAGTCATGGCGAACATTATCAGGAAGAGAGTGGTGGAGTACCTGGAACAGAACAAGAGTATAAACTCCAACCAGTACAGATTTATGGAATGCAAATTATGTCACAAACCTTCTGGAGTTTAATGATAAAGTAAGAGAAGTAAGACACAAGAGAGAGGAGTAGGTTGACTGCATCTTCATGGACTGCAAGTAGGCCTTCGACACAGTTCTTTACAGGATATTAGTGCAGAAGCTAGAGGATCAAGCACGTATAACAGGAAGGGCACTGCAATGGATTAGAGAATACCTGACAGGGAGGCAACAACGAGTCATGGTACGTGATGAGGTATCACAGTGGGCACCTGTGACGAGCGAGGTCCCACAGGGGTCGGCCCTAGGACCAGTACTATTTCTAGTATATGTTAATAACATGATGGAAAGGTTAGACTCACAAGTGTCCCTGTTCGCAGATGATGTGAAGTTAATGAGGAGAATTAAATCAGTTGAGGATCAGGTAGGACTTCAAAGAGACCTGGACAGGCTGGACACCTGGTTCCGCAACTGGCTTCTCGAATTTAACCCCGCCAAATGCAAAGTCATGAAGATCGGAGAAGGACAAAGAAGACCGCAGACGGAGTATAGGCTAGGTGCACAAATAACCCGCACATAAAAGAGAGAATCTTACGACGACATTTCGGTCCGACTTGGACCATTTACAAAGTCACACTAACCATAAGTGAAGCAGGACGGCTATATATAGGCAGGAAGAGGTGATGGTAGTAGTTCTTTTTCTTCTTCTCCCTCTTCCCCATTCCTCTTTCCTTTTCTCCTCTGGGTTGTCTTTCTCTCTTCTGTCTCGTGTTTCTGTTCCTTCTTCATTTATTTCACCACTTCCCCTTTCACGCACCTCTGTGCGCTTGCTCTCCCTCTGTGGGCACCTAGCTCTCTTGCAGTGCTCCCCTTCCTTTGTATTTGACTCGCTCGTCCTCCTTATTCCCAACTTCTACCACTACCACCACTACTACCTCTTCTACAACTACTACTACTACTACTACAACTACTGATGAAATTAAGACACATGTGCGGCGTCTGGTTGTCTTTTTTGTGGACGATTCGCCATCCAGTGGCTGTCTGGATGGCGAAACGTCTACGATAGGGATGCCCGGGTGTTGCGCATGTGTCTTAATTTCATCTTGTCGGTATTGTATACCATTCTTGTACTACTACTACTACTACTACCACCACCACCACCACCTCTTCCTGCCTATATATAGCCGTCCTGCTTCACTTCTGGTTAGTATGACTTTGTAAATGGTCCAAGTCGGGCCGAAACGTCTTCGTAAGATTCTCTCTTTTATGTGCGGGTTATTTGTGTATCGTTCCAGTCACGGTATTGTGCCTTTTTTTTTTATTTATAGGCTAGGTGACCAGAGACTGCAAACCTCGCTCAAGGAGAAAGATCTTGGGGTGAATATAACACCGAGCACTTCTCCAGAAGCAAACATCAACCAGATAACTGCCATAGCATATGGGTGCCTGGCAAACCTGAGAATAGCGATCCGATACCTTAGTAAGGAATCTTTCAAGACACTGTACACCGTGTACGTCAGGCCCATACTGGAATATGCAGCACCTGTTTCGATCCCACACTTGATCAAACACGTCAAGAAATCAGAGAAAGTGCAAAGGTTTGCGACAAGGTTAGTTAGAGAGCTAAGGGGAATATCCTACGAAGATAGGTTAAGGGAAATCGGCCTGACGACACTGGAGGACAGGAGGGTTAGGGGGAGACATGATAACGACATACAAAATACTGCGTGAAATGGACAAGGTGGACAGACAGGATGTTCCAGAGAGGGGACACAGAAACAAGGGGTCACAATTGGAAGTTGAAGGCCCAGATGAGTCAAAGGGAAGCGTTCCTTCAGTCATAGTCATGAAATGGAATATAGCCTAGCAAGTGAGGTAGTGGAGGCAGGAACCATACATAGCTTCAAGATGAGGTATGATAAAGCTCATGGAGTAGGGAGAGAGAGGACCTAGTAACACTCAGTGAAGAGGAGGGGCCAGAAGCTGAGTCTCGACCCTGCATCCACTATTAGGTGTATACACACACACACACACACATATACACACACACACACACACACACACACACTCACACTCACACTCACACTCACACTCACACTCACACTCACACACTCACACACTCATAATCTACATAACACTAACTAATGAAGCAAACAGATTTAGTTCGGCAGTTGAAGTTCAATATTAACAAAACACAGATACTGTAGAGAGTGAGAGGTCATTACCTGGATCTCTGGGTAACAACCAATCAAATAGAGTGACCAGTTGATAGCAGCAGCTGTAGTGTCGTGACCTTCAAACATAAATGTATCAACCTCCTCACGAAGGTCATTATCAGAGAGCGCAGTTTGTTGCTCTGAGTACTCCAACAACAGGTCCAAGAATGCCAAGCGCTTCTTCTTTCCTGAATTTGAGAGAACAAATAACGCTTATCAGAAGCTAAAGTATATGTAACTTTAACATCAATTTTCCCATCTTAATGAAGAGTTTCATTTGACTTAATTAAATGTTTTAGTCATAATTCACAAAGAGCTACAGATACAAATAGAGTAATGTTCATTACTGCAACATATCATTATTCAAGTTTCCCAGGGGAATATAAATATAAATAAGAGATTATTATATAACTACTTGAATAAAATTGTACTGTATTATGATCACACGGTATTGTAATCTATCATCAAATGTATAAATGCAGTATCTTTCATCTCCATTAGACTCTCCTACAAACATATTAATATATTTTAGTGGAAAATGAATTTACGTATTTTAAGCTTCATTCATAATGTCAACACTACATCTGCAAATTAAGATTATACACACCAAGAAGTGTATAGCTCCCGGTGTATATATGTTGACAGTTTAATGAAATTCCTGTTGATGCTGGTGAAAAGAACTTGCTAGGAATGACCCTCCCTTTCCTTGGATCGAAGGCGCTGTACGTTCAATACAGATTGAGCAAAAAATTATAATAATGAGAAGAATAAGAATTATTCCTGCTTTTAATGATTAACTCTTTACTGGTGGAGTACACATAACATGCAGCCTCAGTGACCTCCTGTAGTCGATATGTTTATAATCAAATAAATCAATCAACTAACCAACCAACGTACCAATTACATCCTCTTTGTCGGATGCTGCATCCTTCTTCTGTTTCATCTCCAGGTACTCTCTACGCCTGCTTCTGATAGCGTCACAAGAGTACTTATGTAGAATTTTGAGGCAGGCATCATGCTCCTTGGCGTACCCAGAGAGCCTAAAGAGTATGTTAGGCTGCAGCCAAGGTCGTGCCTGGCGCAACTGAACTAGTGCACCAATCCTAAGTGAAAGCATGAATATATAATCAGAATATCTGCATATACGTGAAAATAACAAGTTATGAAAGTAATACTTTCACCAAATTCTCGTCCTTTAAATTGCAAGGACACCTCTTCTAACCCTTGTACCTCTAACACAAAGTGTGGGAAATTTTGTACCTAATTTTCCTAGGTTATAGTGTATAATTTTTAATAATGTAAATAAGTATAAATATGATGATGATTTGACCTTCGAGAAAATTCGAGTGGAGAAATGAGAATCTGCGGCTTCGCTAGGTGGAGAGAAGATGCCATGTTGAATTGAATTAGAAAAGGACCACATTGTAATTTGCACCAGAAATTCGGCGTTTTCCGAGGCTTAATGGGGAATTGATCTCAGATTTGTAAATTATGATCCTGCTAAGAGTAGTGAGGGCAAGAAATTGGAAGGACATCAAGAATCGGCATGTGAATGGAGGATGATGAAGGATACAGTCTTCATATCCATAGGTAAGTTGTGGCATGCAAAGAGCACGTAACCTTTATTCGGCGCATGTACACACCCTCATTTACAGGCTATCTCCCCCAACCAGCGAACCAGGTTGCTAAGAGTTGATGATGGGGCCCCGTCGTTCAACTAGTGACCAGGTTCTAGCCAATAAGATGGTTTTGGCAATCGCAGAGGTTATGTGGGTACCACTCTCCTGTCTGCCCTTGTCATTCCCATTCTAGAGGTGGTTGAAGCACGGTCTGCTATCTTGTGGCTTCTATTCTGCCTTGCTTACCGTGGAGTGCACTATACTTATCACTGTACATAGTGTACATATTGCTGTCCTAAATTGGTGAAAGATAATATAAGTCTAAACTTTTTCTGCTGTGTTTATTTTGTTCCCATTACACCCGGGATAACAGGCCATTTGGATTCCTGGGTTGTAATATAAGTAAACCGTCTTTCAATGTAGAGCTAGCTGGCCAGTTTAGGTTCTATAGAGTAAGGTAGGTTTTGTGGGTGACCCAGCTGCATCAACTGACCTTCAGAGAAAATTTGGAAAGTGGTATCGCAAAGTTTTGTCAATAATTATACTAATTTGTTATATGCTTCACATTAACTGTATTAACCCGCCCACCCTCTTTCAACAAGCCAAACCCAATTTATACCAGAATCCCTGGTTTTGTTCAAGTTTAAATGTAACGTACAATTTTAGATCCTGGCTGATGTGAGGTTTGAGGGTCGTGGGTATCGAGGGGGATACTCTCCTTGTCACCTGCAGTGACTAAGTTTGAGGGTCGTGGGTATCGAGGGGGATACTCTCCTTGTCACCTGCAGTGACTAAGTTTGAGGGTCGTGGGTATCGAGGGGGATACTCTCCTTGTCACCTGCAGTGACTAAGTTTGAGGGTCGTGGGTATCGAGGGAGATACTCTCCTTGTCACCTGCAGTGACTAAGTTTGAGGGTCGTGGGTATCGAGGGAGATACTCTCCTTGTCACCTGCAGTGACTAAGTTTGAGGGTCGTGGGTATCGAGGGGGATACTCTCCTTGTCACCTGCAGTGACTAAGTTTGAGGGTCGTGGGTATCGAGGGGGATACTCTCCTTGTCACCTGCAGTGACTAAGTTTGAGGGTCGTGGGTATCGAGGGAGATACTCTCCTTGTCACCTGCAGTGACTAAGTTTGAGGGTCGTGGGTATCGAGGGAGATACTCTCCTTGTCACCTGCAGTGACTAAGTTTGAGGGTCGTGGGTATCGAGGGGGATACTCTCCTTGTCACCTGCAGTGACAAAAATTCCCACCTGCCTCAGAGATGCAACGGAAATTGGTGAGTAATATTTACATTGCATCCCTACCCAAATTGCTTGTATGAACATGATAGTGAAGTTCACACACAGAGTATGTTCATTTACATATCATTTATTCTAATAAATTTAAAATTTATTGTTCTTTACTTCAGGAAAAAAGAGAAAAGAAATAGACTCATCATTAATAAATAAAAAATTAGTAAGAATATTATGCCTACATAAAAAATTATTCAAATATCCACAACAAAGGTAACGATAAATTATAAATAGTTTTTTATGAATGCTTTTCACTGTACAAATAATTTAATAAAACTAAAACAGGTTGAAATTATGCTGACCTGAATGGAATTATGCACAGCATTTATTAACACAAAGAAAAAGGGAAATATATTTTTGTATTTTCTAGGACAGCATTTATTATAGAGTAAATCTTTGAATAAAAAACAAGTCATTAAATATGATAGATTGTGTTAGTAGATGTTGAACTGCTGGTAAAGATGAGACACAAGATGTTGAACTGCTGGTAAAGATGAGACACAAGATGTTGAACTGCTGGTAAAGATGAGACACAAGATGTTGAACTGCTGGTAAAGATGAGACACAAGATGTTGAACTGCTGGTAAAGATGAGACACAAGATGTTGAACTGCTGGTAAAGATGAGACACAAGATGTTGAACTGCTGGTAAAGATGAGACACAAGATGTTGAACTGCTGGTAAAGATGAGACACAAGATAAACTGCTTAATGTGATGTTTGTACTAAAAGTATATTTTACTAACAATTAAAAAATATGACAATGTTACTTACCTGTACACTGCTAGTGTTACTTACCTGTACACTGCTAGTGTTACTTACCTGTACACTGCTAGTGTTACTTACCTGTACACTGCCAGTGTTGCCTGTACACTACCAGTGTTATCTTTGCACTGCCAGTGTTACTTACCTGTACACTGCCAGTGTTACCTGTACACTGCCAGTGTTGCCTGTACACTGCCAGTGTTGCCTGTACACTGCCAGTGTTACCTGTACACTGCCAGTGTTACCTGTACACTGCCAGTGTTACTTACCTGCACACTGCCAGTGTTACTTACCTGCACACTGCCAGTGTTACTTACCTGTTCACTGCTAGTGTTACCTGTACACTGCCAGTGTTACTTACCTGTACACTGCCAGTGTTACTTACCTCTACACTACCAGTGTTACGTGCACACTGCCAGTGTTACTTACCTGTACACTGCCAGTGTTACCTGTACACTGCCAGTGTTACTTACCTGTACGCTGCCAGTGTTGCCTGTACACTGCCAGTGCTACCTGTACACTGCCAGAGTTACCTGTACACTGCCAGTGTTACCTGAACACTGCCAGTGTTACCTGTACACTGCCAGTGTTACCTGTACACTACCAGTGTTACCTGTACACTGCCAGTGTTACTTACCTGTACACTACCAGTGTTACTTAACTGTACACTGCCAGTGTTACTTACCTGTACACTGCCAGTGTTACTTACCTGTACACTTCCAGTGTTACTTACCTGTACACTGCCAGTGTTACTTACCTGTACACTGCCAGTGTTACTTACCTGTGCACTACCAGTGCTACCTGTACACTATCAGTGTTACTTACCTGTACACTGCCATTGTTACTTACCTGTACACTGCCAGTGTTACTTTCCTGTACACTGCCAGTGTTACCTGTACACTACCAGTGTTACATACCTGTACACTGCCAGTGTTACTTACCTGTACACTGCCAGTGTTACTTACCTGTACACTACCAGTGTTACTTACCTGTACACTGCCAGTGTTACTTTCCTGTACACTACCAGTGTTACTTAACTGTACACTACCAATGTTACTTACCTGTACACTGCCAGTGTTACTTACCTGTACACTGCCAGTGTTACTTACCTGTACACTGCCAGTGTTACTTACCTGTACACTACCAATGTTACTTACCTGTACACTGCCAGTGTTACTTACTTACCTCCCACTGTTTCTTTCCTGTACACTGCCAGTGTTACTTACCTGTACACTGTCAGTGTTACTTACCTGTACACTGCCAGTGTTACTTACCTGTACACTGCCAGTGTTACCTTACCTGCTTTTTACCTGTACACTGCCAGTGTTACAGTGTTACTTAACTGTACACTGCCAGTGTTACCTGTACACTGCCAGTGCTTTTTACCTGTACACTGCCAGTGTTACCTGCACACTGCCAGTGTTACTTACCTGTACACTGCCAGTGTTACTTACCTGTACACTGCCAGTGTTACTTACCTGTACACTGCCAGTGTTAACTGTACACTGCCAGTGTTACTTACCTGTACACTGCCAGTGTTACTTAAATGTACACTGCCAGTGTTACCTCTACACTGCCAGTGTTACTTACCTGTACACTGCCAGTGTTACTTTCCTGTAAACTGCCAGTGTTACTTACCTGTACACTGCCAGTGTTACTTACCAGTACACTGCCAGTGTTACTTACCTGTACACTGCCAATGTTACCTGTACACTGCCAGTGTCACCTGTACACTGCCAGTGTTACCTGTACACTGCCAGTGTTACCTGTACACTGCAAGTGTTACCTGTACACTGCCAGTGTTACCTGTACACTACCAATGTTACTTACCTGTACACTGCCAGTGTTACTTACCTGTACACTGCCAGTGTTACGTACCTGTACACCGCCAGTGTTACTTACTTGTACACTGCCAGTGTTATTTACCTGTACACTGCCAGTGTTACCTGTACACTGCCAGTGTTACCTGTACACTGCCAGTGTTACCTGTACACTGCCAGTGTTACCTGTACACTGCCAGTGTTACCTGTACACTGCCAGTGTTACTTACCTGTACACTGCCAGTGTTACGTACCTGTACACTGCCAGTGTTACTTTCCTGTACACTGCCAGTGTTACTTACCTGTACACTGCCAGTGTTACTTACCTGTACACTTCCAGTATTACTTACCTGTACACTATTAGTGTTACCTGTACACTGCCAGTGTTACCTGTACACTGCCAGTGTTACCTGTACACTGCCAGTGTTACTTACCTGTACACTGCCAGTGTTACTTACCTGTACACTGCCAGTGTTACTTACCTATACACTGCCAGTGTTACTTACCTGTACACTACCAATGTTACTTACCTGTACACTGCCAGTGTTACTTACCTGTACACTGCCAGTGTTACTTACCTGTACACTACCAGTGTTACTTACCTGTACACTGCCAGTGTTACATACC